>NC_057797.1:589570118-589726523 GCF_018294505.1 Triticum aestivum
CCGCAAGCAGCAGCAGCCGCCAGCTGCCCATGGCGGGGCGGCGCGCCAGCCGCTCCCGCCGGCGCCCTGGCAGGCCGGCCAGAACCCCTGGACGGGGGTTGTTCACGCATACTCCATGCCCATACCGCGCGCCCCCGTCCCCGGTGTTTTTGGCGCCCGCGCGGCCCCTCATCAGGCTCTGTACGCGGCCCCTCAGGCGTATCCGCCGGCGCCACTCTACCGCCCCTCGGCGGCCTATGGGCTGCCTCCGGCCGGTGGGTTCGCGGCGCCGCCGCCACAGCCCCTGCCGTCGGCCCCGGCTCTCCCGCCGGCGCCATGGGACCCCGCGCTGCTAGCGGCCCTCCACACCGCCCCCACGCCACAACAGTACACTGGCGGTGGCGACTGGTACATGGACACCGGAGCCACAACTCACATGGCCGCCAACCCCGGTAAGCTTCTTACTGCTCACCCTGTTCACATTGCTGCTCGCATTACCGTGGGCGACGGTTCTTCCATGCCCATCACTCATGTCGGCCATGCTGCTTTTCCTTCTAACTCCATTCCATTACATCTTTCTAACGTACTCGTTTCACCTGACATCATTAAAAATCTTGTTTCTGTTCGTTCTCTTACACGTGAAAATCCTGTCACCGTTGAATTTGACATGTTTGGCTTTTCTGTTAAGGATGCCCGTACCCGGATGGTGCTCCATCGATGTGACAGCCCCGACAATCTCTACCCGGTCCACTCATCCACATCCTCCATCACTGCACCCATGGTGCTTTCCGCTGGAGTGGACCTTTGGCATGCTCGTCTTGGTCATCCCAACACTGTCACCCTTCGTCATATTCTTCGCAGTTTTTCATTCAGGTGTAATAAGATCGACGATCACACTTGTCATGCTTGTCGTCTCGGAAAACATACTCGTTTACCCTTTAGCACTTCCTCGCATGTTGCTTCATACCCATTTGAGTTAATTCATAGTGATGTTTGAACCTCTCATGTTGCAAGTAACACGGGCTATCTCTATTATCTAGTTATTCTTGATGATTTTTTGCACTATGTGTGGACCTTCCCGTTGCGGCGAAAGTCGGATTCTGTTGCCACTCTCACCGCATTCTACTCCTATGTCTCCACGCAGTTTGGTCGCCCCATTCATGTGTTGCAAACAGACAACGGGAAGGAGTTCGATAATCTTGCAATCCGCAACCTTCTCGCCACACACGGCACGATTTTTCATCTCACTTGCCCGTACACTTCGCAACAAAATGGCCGCGCTGAGCACGTGCTTCGCACTCTTAATGACTGCATTCGCACCCTCCTCTTTCATGCCAACGTGCCACTACATTTCTGGCCTGACGCGCCCGCCACCGCATCACTACTCCTCAACATCCGTCCTTGTCGCACTCGCGGGAATTTTGCTCCTCATCATCTTTTGTTCGGCACACCACCTTCCTACACCGAGCTTCGCATTTTCGGTTGCTTGTGCTACCCTAGCATCGCTTCCACTATTCCTCATAAGCTCGCACCACGGTCCGTGGCCTGTATTTTTCTTGGCTATCCCCCCAACACCAAAGGCTACCGTTGTTATGATCCTATCTCACATTGGGTCATCACTTCCCGACACGTTTACTTTGATGAGATGGTTTTTTCATTTCAGCACGTACCTTCGGATGTTGCGGCCTTGCCCGCTCCTGGTGACGGCCGCTCGAGCGCTTCTCTCGGGCCGCCTCCTGGCTTTGAGGGTGCCCCCCATGCCCTGGGTCGAGTTCCTCCCCGGCCGGTTTCCTTAGGGGCTGCACCCCTCCCGGTGCCTGCGACGCCCCCTGCGCCACCATCGGCGCGAGCCTCCTCGGCGCCCCCCGCGCCCTCGCCTGCGGCCTCGCCCGCGGCGGCCTCACCCGCGACATCAGTGGCGGCGGGCTCTTCTTCGTCTTCGCCCGTCGCCCCGGACTTGCTGCCCCGCCCGATGACTCGCTCTCGGGCCGGTACCTTCCGCCCGAGTACGCGGTACACCAGCGATGAGTATCTTCTCGCCGCTTCCGTCTCCGAGCCGTCCCCTCTCCCATCGTCAGCTCGAGCCGCCCTTCGGGACCCTCATTGGCTCGCTGCGATGCATGAAGAGTTCGATGCGCTCCAACGGAACCGCACCTGGCAGCTTGTCCCTCAGCCACCTCGTGCCAACATCATCACGGGCAAGTGGGTCTTTCGGCATAAGACTCGTCCCGACGGGACTCTCGAGCGCAACAAAGCTCGCTGGGTGGTTCGAGGCTTTCGACAACGTGCGAGCGTGGACTTCACCGACACTTTTGCTCCGGTTGTTAAACCGGGCACGATCCGCACCATGCTTTAGCTGGCCGTCTCCCGAGCTTGGCCTGTGCATCACTTGAACGTCTCCAACGCCTTCTTGCACGGCCACCTCGCCGAGCAGGTGTTCTGTGAGCAGCCCACCGGCTTCGTCGCCGCCACACATCCGGACCATGTGTGCTTGCTCTCCCGTTCTCTTTACGGGTTGAAGCGGGCGCCTCGGGCCTGGTACCAGCGCATCGCTGCCTTCCTGCAGACGCTCGGATTTACATCGACCCGCTCCGATGCGTCCCTCTTCGTGTACCATCACGGGGTTGACACGACCTACAGCTTGTTGTTCTACGTCGACGACATCATCCTGACGGCATCCACTGTCGTGCTTCTCCAGCGGCTTACTGCTCGTCTTCGCGATGAGTTTGCCCTGAAGTACTTGGGGCCCCTCAACTACTTCCTCGGCATTGAGGTGGTTCGACGGCCAGATGGGTTCTTTCTGGACCAGCAGCGTTACGCCCATGAGCTTCTCGATCGTGCCGGCATGCTTAACTGCAAGCCTGCTCCCATGCATGTTGACACCAACGCCAAGGTTTTAGCTCTGGAGGGCTCTCCCGCATCCGACGCGGCCTTCTATCGCTCCATTGTGGGTGCCTTGCAGTACCTCACTCTGACGCGCCCCGACTTGCAGTATGTCGTTCAGCAGGTCTGTCTTCACATGCATGCTCCGTGTGACTCTTACTGGACCTTGCTGAAGCGTATCCTCCGTTACATACGCGGCACTACGTCCATGGGACTTACACTGACGGCCTCCGCCTCTACCGACCTCGTCGCCTACTCTGATGCGGACTGGGCTGGCTGCCCGGACACACGGCGCTCCACTTCGAGGTACTGTGTCTACCTTGGGCCGTCTCTGATCTCTTGGTCTTCCAAGCGACAGCCCACAGTCTCTCGCTCGAGTGCCGAGTCAGAGTATCGGGCAGTGGCTAACGCCGTTGCCGAATGCTCTTGGCTTCGTCAGCTGCTCCAGGAGTTGCTTTGTGATGTTCACAAGGCCACACTCGTCTACTGCGACAACGTCTCTGTCGTGTACCTCTCCGCCAACCCGGTCCACCATCGACAAACGAAGCACATTGAGCTCGACATACACTTTGTTCGTGAGCAGGTGGCCCTTGGGCGCATCCGGGTCCTCCACGTCCCGACGGCGCAACAGTTTGCCGATGTTATGACAAAAGGACTGCCTACTTCTGTTTTCGAGGAGTTCAGGTCCAGTCTTTGCGTCTCCGGCGACGCTTCGACTGCGGGGGGTGTTGAATATATGGTTTGTGCATGTATATTGTATAGTCCGGCCCACCTCATAGTCATTGTATAGTTGAGGTTGTGGCCCACCTTGTACTCCATATATACGTGCGCTATGCACCGATCAATACATCGAGTAGCATTGCCAAAACATTCGTTTCCAACAAGCGCCATGGCGACGGTGCCGGCCTCGGGCACGACGTGGAAGACGACGCCCTTGGCGCCGCGGCCGAGCACGGAGACGGCCCTGAGATCCGCCAGGCCGAGCTGCCGCGGCTCTAGCGGCGGCGAGAGCGCCTGCGCCATCATGGCCACCACGCGCACGCACGAGGACGGTGCCGCCTTGGATTGGGTGGCGATGCGAGTGGGTTTGGTGCCCTGCGCCTGGGTGAATGAGAGTGAAGGATGATAATTTATTTTTTTTGACCCGAAACCTTGATCTAGTGATAATACAAATTAGCTAGCTTCAACTTGCTCCATGACTTCTTCAAATACATGTTGGCAAAAGTTACGACAACATATCATTGTTTTACCCTTTCTCCTTCACTTAATGACATCCTAAGGGTTTTTCACGGTAACTTAAGACATGTTTTTTCATGACTAATTGTTCTATCCTAGAGCACGAGAATTTCATCTTATTCATACTTTTCCGTAGGACAGCATGACATTTCTTCACGCATGAGCTTTTTTTGGGTTTGGACAATTTTGATTGCATATACCATGTAAACTTTATTGAATATACCCTCGCAATTTCATTATTGTACAATGGCAAAAAAAATACTCTATCATGGAAAATTTATTTTCGCATGATGGCAAGTTTATTGTGCACGTAGCACGACATTTTTTAATATACCATTGTAAATTGTTTTTTGGTAAATTATTTTGGACCATGATTTTATTGCATGCACCATGGAATATTTATTGAACAAACCATGGTACTTTTTTTATACCATGCAAAATTATTTGAACATAACATGCCATCACAATTTATGTGAACATAACATGCCAAATTATGTGATTAATTCATTTTTTTATTTAATCTTGTTCAACCATTTATCTTGAGATTTTTTGGTCAATCTGGCTATGTGATGACTACAATCATTTTTCAAAATTTGCACTGTTCCTGAGAATTCAATCTCCCCTTAATATGCTATGTTGCTATTACATTTTTCTTATATCTTGGCAGGATTTTTATGAATCATATTTTTATGTAAAATTGCCATGTGATCATTACATACATTAAAAAAAAATCCATGTTTCTAGGCTACATTTTGCCCATAAATTTTGCCATGGGACAACTTTTACTTCAACATACGGCATTTGTATGCTATATAACATGGCAATTACTTGCTTGTACCATGGTATTTTGTGTGTTTTCCTAATTTTTCTGATATTTTTTCTGTAATACTGTCTATTTTTACCTACAACATGGCAAAATTTTCTTTTTACATTTTTATCTTTTTTTGCCGGGTTCACGCTAGGGGGTTTCTCGTATGTTCGTACCGAACTAAAACATTCGCTCCCCCCCCCCCCCCCCCCCCCCCAGCCGACATTCTCGCAATATCAAAGTCCTTATTTTTTACTTCGAGATACCAAAGTTGTTGCTTCTATTTTATTGTTATTAACTTAAATTACTATTGTGCTTCTTTCCACGTTCGTCAGAAAATCTTGCCGATTCATTCTTCTACTCCCACAATTACTATTCTTAGTGCAAAGTTTTTTATAGTTTCAAAAGGCTAGAGTTATCGTTTATAGTTTTTTGTATATAACATGATGTATTATTGAAATTCTTTGCATATTAGTTTGGATTTTATAATCAGTTTTCAAATTTTGAGTGGTCCTGATTGGCTGAAATTTTATTATTGAAGGTAAGTATGTTTTTAGTCAAATTTGTAAGACTCTTTTGCCAAATTCATGAAAACAAAACTACGCTGGTTTTTTTTTGGAACCAATCATAAAGGCATCCCCAGTGCTGGTCCAGTCCATCAAAAGATCAAACACGATGTTTGACGCTTTGGTATGTCATAAAGGCAAAATACTATTATTTTAGTGAGAGGCGACTTTTTCATAGGTATTAAGATATTACCGAAAAAGGGTTTCCCCCGCTTTATAAATAAAGCACCAACACTTACATCCAAGTAACCGATACAAACGCACGCCACACAACCCAAGGCAAGAAACAAGAATGCCGGGCACCGACACACAACTTCAACGACTACCACATGAGAGATCGTCCGGGAAGAAGTGCAACGGACCACGCCGGACCGAGGGTTCCAAGACGATGCCTCCAAGAAGGGCACGACCACGGACCGTCGCCATCGTCCGATCCAAAGATCAGGTTTTCACCCGGAACACGACCGGAGGAGTGAGAGCACCACGACGAAGCCTACAGGGAGGAACACGACATCCGCGGACGCCGCCACCGTCGACCCGTGTACGGACAGGTAAGTGATGAACCCCGGTGCTCCACCCTACCGCTGCATCCCCGGTCGGCCAACCACCTGCAACCATGCCACCCAAGCGGACGTGGTTGCACGCCCGCATCCGAGTCGCGCAGTCCGCCTACAACCGACGCGACTCTCACCGCCAGGGCCGCCGCCCCGCCACCGGACCACCCCGAGAAGCCCCAAAGGTCACGTCTTGGACAAGATCCATGAGCCCAACCACCTCAGAACCGCCGGCGACCACAGCCTCAAGGGGAACCAAGCCCAGATGGCCGGGGGAAGGGGGAGGAGGAGGAGGAGCCCCCGAGGCCGAATGCCCAGATCCGCAAGAGAGCGCCGGCCACCGCCCGCTGCCGAGGAGGAGGGCTCACGGAACCGCCGAGCTGCATCCATGAGAGGCCACCGGGGAGGCCTTCCCGCGCCGAGCGCCGCCGTCCAGCCGCAGGGGCCCGGCTGGACAAGGGCCGCCCACCTCCACCGCTGCCGCGCCGCCCCGCCACCTGAGATCCACGGCGAGAAGGGCCGCCCGCGCCCCGCAGCGCCAGACGAGGCGACGAGGCGCTGCTGCGAAGCAGCCGCCGCCGCCACCACCCGCCGGCCTGCACCACCACCATGCCGCCTGTCGCCCGACGCCACGCCGCCTTCGCTGGCCTACTCCAGAGCGCCGCTGCACCGCTACGCCCGGCACGAGCGCAGCATCCCCACCGGCGAGATCCGGCCCGCGCCGCACCCCCCCCCCCCCCGCGCAAGGAGACGAGATGGCCCCGCCGCCGCCGGCGACGACCGGGCTTCGCCCGCTCGTGCCCCTTGGCGGCGGCGAGGGAGGAGAGAGAGAAGGGGAGGGTGGCGGCGGCGGCGCTAGGGTTGCCCCCCGGACGCCCGCGGGAGCGTCGCGGGAGGGGGGGGGGGGATTGCGACCGGGCTTCAGTACTCGCGAAAATCTTTATCTCCAATTAAGATATTTGTGATGACTTTGTCAATTTCAAAACCTGCCAGTCTAATCTCTCAGAAGTGATTAAAGAGCTAGAGCACATGTGTGTGTTTGTAGTGGTGAGTCTATGTACATGTTGGTGAGCGTCCGTTGTACTGTGTTAGGTTTTTCTTTTCTGTCGGTCCAACACATCTGAACCTAGTTGTTGGTTTCCTCTTGCTATCCATCCATACTAGGAGCACTTAATTAATGTGGATAGACTAACAAATTAGGAATGGGATAGTATACTCCACATCACGCTACACCTTAATATGCACATGATCGATTTTACTTAAAGCCGCACGCCTTTATCCGTGCGTGCACTCGAGTGGAGTGCATGCTCTACTTTGTTCACCGATGCCGCTTTTGCAGTTTTGGGGCGTTTGCACATGTTTGACATGATCCATTTTAAATCTTCAGCTACTCCATACACGCACGATCAAGTTTGCTTGCACAAAAAACGTGACTCTCTATTGTCATGTGAGGAGATGGAAACTCCACGTCTTTGAATAATTATATACTAAGTCGTGCGGACTCGCGCCATGCCCCATAAGTCCAGCTTACTTATTGCTCGATTTTTAAAAACCTGTAGTGCAGTGGTACTTATGATTTGATTGGAGCCGTTGTACCGAACCATGAGACGCAAAACCTCACCCACCGGCCCCTTTCACACTTGAAGCTTAGCACGAGCCCAATCGGCCACGCTGAGACGGGAGCCAAGGCAAAGCGGCGGCACATATAACAACTCTAACGTGCCGACCCAAATTATCTGTGTGTGTGTGTGTTTGGATTGAAACGGACACAAAAATAAATCCAACGAGACGATTCAAACGAACGAGCATTCAAACGATCGGTCGACCCCTTGCTTTTCCCCACCACCGCCACGGGCTTTATGTCGAGCACATCGACCGCCGGAACACCTCTATCTATCTACGTTGAGACGTCGTCCTAGGTAGGATTTGGGCCGTTAAAATGCACGGCGGGCAGGCACCCGATCAGGGACTGACTTTGGCTTTTGCAGCGCCGTCGCGATCAGTGGCAATTAATACGGCGGGTGTGTGCGCAGATTTATAACAGTGACGGGGATAAGCTAGGTAGCCAGACGTGAAAGCTACCGTGGTGGTTCACGGACAGGGAAGACGATTTCCGCTGTGGACGTTAATCAGCAGCATAACGCGTGTAGCAGCCGATAGCCGTGCATGCATGAGCACGTAACGCACGGCCTTCTTCATTTCTCGCAAAGCCTGGGTCACTTATCACCCTGGAGCGCAGAAGCAGGGATACTACCTCTGTCCCGTGCATCGACATCGGGTTCCATTTTCCCCAAACATCCACCACCGTATACAGAGATTTCCCGTTTCCCGTTTGGGTAGCTTTTAGGACGACTCAGGTCATGCACAAAGTCGATCGAGGGGAGGGGAACGCGCGCACCACAGGAGGAAAGAGCTGCAGAATCACTGCAACTCTCTGTTTGGATCCCGTTTGCTTGCTTCCTTTCCATGCTCCCATCCGTACTTCCACTTCATTCTATGGTTTTTTTTTTTTCTTTTTTCTTTCTAATCTAATCATCCCCTGATTTTAAGGGGGTAGGGTCAGACCTTATTTTATTTCAATTAAATCAAGCCACGTACGCGGAAGTATGGATGGGCACACGCCAGGGGAGCAGGCAAGTCTTGTCCTCCTGTTTGCCGATAGGGCGGTCAGGAATGACGGACATGAAGCAGCGCCACACAAGTTGCTCGTTTGTCTCGTGTCGTGTTGTGTCGTTTCTCGTGGGTTAGTTTGTGGGGGCTCTTAATTTCTCTTCTCATAACTAATCCACTGTAGGGCACATGATGAATCGACTAATCAAGCGGGGAAAAAAAGGTCCGTATCTCCTCGCTTTTTCTTCTTTTTCTTTTCGTCCCTCTCTTTTGAAAGACGGGTCCATCGCGTGACCAAATGGTCCAAAAGCAATTTAGGAACAAAACAAAACAAAAGAGCATCTTTCTAATGAGATCGAACACACACAAGGTTGATGACCCCTACTCTCTGATTACACATAGTTTAAAGGAAAACTACTATACTATTAGTGACATGATCGATCGATCCGGACGGCAGCCAGGTGACATGATCCAGACAGATGCTCTTTTCTTTACACAATATTAGGTTGTGGGGGATCTCAGCTGCTTTAGCTTCTCCATGGTCAAATTATTACTTCCCTGTGGCACTAATTATATGCCTACATCCGTGAGTGCATCCGTGACGGACTAAACTATAGGTGTAAACTGCAAGTGCAACAAGAACCAACTTTGATCAATAGATTGGCGAGAAGAGAAGATAATCTATGTTACCCTGGATTGTGGGGACTTGCATAAGTCTCTCCTGACATCATCTTTGCACGCTTCTACTGCGCTTGTCTAGAGAGTGGAGTGGGCATATTGTATGAGGTGACTCATAGTTGATGCATCAATTATTGGTCACAACTTTTTCCCTCCGCTCAGAGGATGCGTTTAGAGATTCCTCGACCCCGAGACACAAGTCGCTACAAAGCATCACTCAACTTTCCAATGGCGTATGATGTTCTAACGCATTTACAAAGGCAAAAGAGAGACCGAACTATCGGGACACTTTCTCTCAATCATGTTGACAGTTCACTACGGGAAATGACGTTGTTCTTAGAAAACTAGATGATATCTCGCGCGTTACTGCAGAACTTTTAATAAATAGTTTGATGTTTAAAACATGAGAAAGTCTATGAAACATAGTATAAGTAAATGTAAATAATTTGTTTGGATGGAATATTGTTTAGAGTAATGCTTGAGAGTGCACAAGAAAAATAGTTAATGATTATTTGTGGTAGACTGCATGCGCATGAAGAGTTAGTGGGAGCATGCACATGAAGAGTTAGCGGGAAAGCATTTTAAATTGGTGAATCTATTTGATGATACAGATAGCTTGCATGTCAAGATAAATAGAATAGTCGGAGATGAATCTCTTAGATATACAGGATTCATAGAATATAGTGGTGGTACTACTGTATTCCATGCATGCTGGTAATGGTCTTGTGCTAGCCTCTGCATCTGTATGGCCTCATATTATCAACGACAAAAGAGGGCTGATAAATTCTGATCTCCTAGTAGGTAGTAGAACATATTTAGTGAGAGAACCTATTGGCAGCAAGTAGTAGTACTCCCCCCGTTTCTTCTTAGTCTGCATATAAGGTTTGATCAAAGTCAAGCTTTGTAGAGTTTGACTAACTTTATATTAAAAACTATAAACATTCACAATATGGAATCAATATTATCAGATGCACCATGAAACGTATTTTCATATTATATAATTTTAGTATTGTAGATGTTCATATATTTTTTATATAAATTTGGTCAAACTTTATATAGTTTGACTTTGTCCAAATCTTATATGTGGAGTAAAAAAGAAACAGAGGGAGTACAAATTAAGGACATGGTTGCAAGGTCTGTGATCATTGACCAATCATCTATCTCATCCTAATAGTATAATAATTAGGCTTCGGTCGCTATTAACCTGGCTGTTGTCGGACCACGACCAGACCCATGCGGGCGGGGAGCCCGTGAAAAGTGATAAGAAACAGCAAAAGTACTCGCTGCTGCAGCAAGTTGAGTGCGGGCAGCCGCCATGCATGAGAAAAGAGGAGAGCGAAAGCGACCTGGCTTTGAGGTTGAGGATGCAAGCCGCCATCGCAATGCATGAGAAAAGACTGACTGTTGATAGCTAAACCACAGAGGCCATGCAGGTTGGTTGTGATCCAGCTCGCTTATTATTAGTAAAAGAAAAGAAACCTTTTTTCCTTTCCTCTGTTGGGGATCATGGATGATGCATGCAGCAAACCTGCCAGGTCTAGAGGGAACGGACGGCCACTACTCAGCTCACAGCTCATGGAAATCTCGTGAATAGGATGGCCGCGCGTTAAAGTCGAGCCTTCATGTGTGAAGCTCTCCGTACCACCTGCAGAATTCCGTGGAAGGGAACGGAGCCAGCATCGCTCAAAGCTGGGGCCAACGAACAGAACAATGGCTGCTAATTTCCCTACTACAACCTCTCGTGTGTCTACTAGATACACTCGTTTCACGCGACGGTTAATTCCGGACCTAGGCAGTACTTATCACTTCCAAGGCTGGCTCCGTCATTTTGCAGGAGGAAACTGAAAGAGCCACGAGCTTATTACTGCAGCGGCGTAGGCACTAGCGTTGACCTGCTCGCGAGCTGGGAGCCTGGGACAAAGCAAAAGCGAGAGAGGCAAAGTGAACTGCCCTCGCAAGAGGTGACGTGAAATGCTGGTCTGGTTGGGGCGAGCGAGAAGCGGGACTGAGGGGAGCAACTCCCACGTCCCAAGCGTGCCCGTGCCGTCTCCGTCGGTCGCTACCACGCATAGCATGCACGCGACGCGTTGGCTGGTGCTGGTCCTGATCCGGATTCGGTGCCTGATTAACCATGCCCATCAGCCTACGCACGAACGGAGGCCGAATCACAATCAGGCGGCACTCATTCATTCGTGTCTCGGTCGGTGCCGCTTCCCGCCAACTTTGGAGGTGTTAATTTGAGGAGAGCAACGGGCCGCACTGTGCGTGCGTGCGGCGCCAAGAACCCAAGATTGTTCCATCCTCTGAATGATTAGCAGCCGGTCGGTCGTTCCCTTTTCTTCCGAATGGTCGGCGGTGGTGGCTTGCGTGACTCAGCCACTTTGGGCCACTGATTGCCCGGGCAGCGGTGCATGTGAGGCGAACCAGTTAAACGAGCCACTAGAGGTGGATTCCTTGGAGCATCTGCCATGGTGTTTAACTTGGACGACTCAGCCACTTTGGAGGCGTGTGCAATTCGAGAGGGGTTTTCCTTGGCCATGGATTTGAACCTAGACGGAATATGTATGGCGTCTGATTGCAAGGGGGTGGCTGAAGAGATTAAGAAGGGAAGTGCAGCTACTTATGGCGCAATCATTCGGGAGATCAAGCAACAAATTTCTTCTTTTACTTCTTGTAATATAGATCATGAGTTTAGGAGCTCAAATGTTGAAGCCCACAACTTAGCGAAACATGCTTTAACACTTGGACTTGACCGTCATGTTTGATTAGGCCAGCCCAATGGGATTCCTTTCGTCCTTGTAAACATTATGACGGCTGAATAAAAGTTTCGCGAGGTTGTCTAAAAAAAAAGTTAAACAAGCCACTCACCAGTGACTCAGCGACTGACCACACCGTCAGTCCTACCCCAAAGCGTATCGCAAGTACTGCTCGGATCCTGAAGCCATATGTGCGGATCACCAAGCATAAAAAGAGCACATGGTGGGCGTCCGCGCGCTGTAATGCACAGCCATGCTGATGCATGGTTCAATGTCGAACTGGGAGGCTACTCATTCCGATGGTTCCCTTGTTGCAGCAACTCGCCCTTCCGTAGGGCGGGCGGGCGTGCGTGCGCTGTCATTTGGCACGGCGCATTCACGAGGCTGCCGCCGCCGCACGTTCCATGTTCCGTTTCCACCAGGGCAACGGCGGGACAGGTCATTGCCGGGCCAACCTTGTCCCTCAATTCCGTTGCTGAACTAACTAACAAGCACTGTGGCGGTCTGAGTGTGCATGCATGGCATCGATCGTGCGTCTGTACGTTCATTTAAAGAGGGACGTACGATTGCACAGAGCAACAACATGAGATAAGTCTGCAAGTCACAGTTTGATGTTTAAAGTACACGAGTGAAACAAGGTTAATTAATTAATGGGGACAAATCGATCAGCGGTAAGTATTCACGATACTTAAGATGGCATCCAAGCAACTAAAGGACAACCGATACTTAAGATGGCATCCAAGCAACTAAAGGACAACCGACATAAAAGATTTGTGATCCTTCGTCCAAATATAAATATAGGTTCTCCTTTTCGATTACTGGCAGATAAAGCAAGTATGCAATGGAAGCGCCCTGATTAATGTCTCTGAAGATGAAGTACGTTACGTACATATTCGATGGATACTGCATACTCCCTCCATTCCAAAATAAGTGTCACTGATTTAGTACAACTTTAGTAACATCTTACTTGCTTTGGCCATGAAACATCACAAGAAATCCGCAACACATCTTCTGGGAAGAGAAAGTATCTGCAAACTGACAAATGCTCGGCGACAGAACTGTCAGAGTGTTTTATTAACCTCTAGGTTAAAACAACCACATTTTTATTGTCACTTGTTAGTCGGTAAATCTAGCTATCTCTGCTGTGTAAATATGTACATGTTGGCATGAATTGAAAAAATGGATATGAACAAGCAGGCGCTGCTGCAAAAAAAAATGAATGAGAACAATCAGGTGCTAGCAAGGCACCACCGATCAATGCAGCACCCTGCCAGTGCAAGTAGATAAGTAGAGGATATTGTTGATTGATGTGTTGTATTGCTGTGCATGAAGTCATCAGATTTCCTTTCAGCCAGAGAGTACATCACCGTTTGGTGCATGCCCATGCCCAGGCAGTCTGGCAGTGTCAATAAGCTCAGCAAAATGTTAGAGCGGAACCATCGCCAGACATATATCTTGTATACAGAGAAATAGCTGCAGGTTATAAAAACATGATTGCAGCATAGGATGACTTGTTCCTCAAATAGTCTTCGAGCATGGATGGCAAATTTTTGCCCTGGTCAGACTAAATGTTGTACAGATGAATCAGAATTAGCTAAACGCTGTGACGGTTGGCCTTCCAGAATTCTCTGCATAGCAAACCGACACCTGGTTCCAAAAGCATGAGATGTTAGCGTAAATTCAGGCGAATAAATCAGTGCGGATGCATAGCAACTGAGTTTGCAGCCTTTAAATGCAGCTAAGGAAAAAAAAGGTGAAGTATGGTTTCAAAAGCATAAGATGTTAGTGTAACTTTAGGCAAATAAATCAGTGCAGATGCATAGCAACTGAGTTTGCAGCCTTTAAATGCAGCTAAGGAAAAAGGGTGAAGTATGGTGTAAGCAAAGCTGTGCACTTCAATTGTCAGCAGTTGTTAAACATGTTGCTTCTAGTCCTAACAAACTCCAATGCCGCCTTTTGCCTAAGGGAAAAACTATCCAATGAGATGAGCTTAGAAACACATGTATCTGTTACTCGGACCTAGTAGCATATTTGACATGAGAGAGCAATGGCTTTGAATTTGACATGAGACAGAATGTAATACCCTCCATCAGAAATTTGCTCTAAGACCCACCCCAGGCACGGCCTACACACGCATAGCACCGCCCTTCATCTTGTGCACTTGCTTCTCATCAGAAAAGGTTAGCCCAGTAGTGCTGCTACAATTTGGGCCAACTAACGTCACATGCTAGTGCAATTCAATCTGTACTGGCAAGTTGGTACAATAAAAGGGCCAAGGTGTCAGTGTTATTTGACTGAGACACGGGTCTAACAAACATGCATCCGATTCAGATGCATATTTGACACGACAGTGTAATGGGACCTGACTATGGTTTTATGGCCTTTTCGTTGAAAGTTATGTCATTTCTATGGATAATGGTCTGTGTATGCTATATCCTCCCTGAGAAAGGTAGTAACAGTCCAATTACTAGGTACAAAGCATTTGCTACTATATCAGGTATGACTGTAAGAGGTTAATGGCTTTACTAAACTGCCTGCAGTGCACAGTCTTAGCTGTAGTTCGTTAAAAACAATTTCAGTTTTACCTCCATGGTAAGTGATCCATGAACATAGAAGGAGTAACAGCAATATCCCTGAAGTTCTCTCTTTTCGCAAAAACAGCTTTATATGGTTGTTCAGCTT
This sequence comes from Triticum aestivum, assembly GCF_018294505.1. Taxonomy (NCBI): domain Eukaryota; kingdom Viridiplantae; phylum Streptophyta; class Magnoliopsida; order Poales; family Poaceae; genus Triticum; species Triticum aestivum. The sequence goes on from NC_057797.1 coordinate 589,584,871, forward strand.
CCTGAGGGTTCCAGCATTTCCAAAGAGGAAAGAGGCTTCTTCTGTTCCGCACCACATGAATAATTAAGCCTGCAAGAAACATCTCTCGAGACTCAACAAGTATTTCCCCAGAAGATGTCTGAGCCTCTTCCAAACCGGAATCATGCCCATCAAGTGGAATCCTCCGGACATCCTGATCAATTTGTAGGCTTCGATAGCTTCTGGGCTCGTCTATGGATGAACTGGGTCCATTGTAAGCACCAAAGCCATTTTGCAAATCTTGAAGGTCTGGCTCAGTATTGCATAATGCATCCTGGTGTGTAGACCGCCTTTCATGATACTTGTTTGCATTCAAAATTCTGCGAGCAAGTTTTTGTATCATTGCTGTATCATCTGGAGAGTTATCTGAAAGACTACTTATTGCAGCAGATCGTAGCCTGAGGATTGAGTTGATTGAAAGGCGAGAAGAAAATTCGTCGTTGTTTACAATGCTGCAAGGAAGAGGAAACAATCAGCTAAAGATGCTAATAAACCTTGTTAAGAGGACATCACATCAAGGATGGAAGTTCCATGGATAAATCAGGCTACAAAACAGCTTCCAGTTTACTCTTACGTGGTAACAAACTGTGAACAGGCTTCAGCTATTGTCAAATCCACACAAGGAAGTGGGCCATAAGCATACACATGCACATCTGGGTATCTGCCAAAAAGCTGTCCAAGAACAAGTTAAGCTTTGAAAAGCCACTGATCAGCATCTACAGGTAGGATATAAAACAGATCATGAACAGAGGTACTCCCTCCGTTTTTATTTACTCCGCATATTAGAGTTGACTGAAGTCAAACTTTATAAAGTTTGACCAAATTTATAGAAAAGAATATAAATATTTAGCACAACAAATCTATATGAAGTGGAAGTACATTCAACAATGAATCTAATGGTATTGATTTGTTATTGTATATGTTAATATTTTTGTCTATAAACTTTGTCAAAGTTTGTAAAGCTTGACTTTGACCAAAACTAATATGCGGAGTAAATAAAAACGGAGGGAGTAGAAAACAGCAAGTGAAATCATATGTGTTGATCAAAGATTTATATGCATATAAAGTTTCGTCATTAAGTAACCGAGAGCTTAATTCGCCTAACAGGAGTACCCTGGTGGGTGGAGTGACACAACTGCATGGTCACCATTGGGCTACAGTTCAGTTCCCAGGAAGTTAAAATAAGAATGACAGTGGAAAAGGAATATAATTAACAAAAAATGTGTACGCAAATAATAGTGACGGTCCAACATGTCTTACCATCATTCCTAGGACTGTAGCAACAGCACCTCCTAAAGAATGTCCAACAAGACGAATTTTATATCCATGACACTCACTGCCCTCCTGGACTAGCATAGACAGAAATCCAAGTTTTTTGGAGGACGTGTTTTCTGAGTTGCCATTATCTAAGAGAGAGAGAACAGATTAATCACCACAAATATTCTTTCACGTAAAGTGGTCAATAAATACACATATTGCATCTAGTCTTCCAATCCCAGGTGATAGTTTGGTAAAAACGAAATCAAATGTAACGAGCAGTATAGTTATGTTGCAAACCAAATCAAATAATGATACAGAAGAAAATTAAAAATACTACTATTAGCCAATAACAATTGGATGGCATGGTTCCAAAATTAGTACTCCCCCCGATCCATATTACTTGTCGGAGATTTAGTACAACTTTAAAGTTAGCATACTTTTTGTACCAGCACTGTACCCAGCATGTTTAAGCATAGTATAGTTAATACAGTGAAATATACTGAAACATGCAGTATATAAGATTACAAGGTATTTACAGAAAGCAGACACGAGCATGATTAAGCCATTTCAGATACCGGAACTTGAATTGCTGGACTAAACTAAGTTATAAACATTTTATTTGAAAAAACAAACCTCCTGTGCAGTTGTTGAGTTGCATGAAAAGCTCCCGAGCAGCCTCTACAATACCACCATGTCCATAGTGCGGGAATGTAGAAATAACTCTCTCCCTCATAGTTACAGGCAATAGTTCACTACTGAAGATAAAAATTAGCAAAGTTGAAAAACAAAAGGGGTTGTGGATACGGGATATCACCCTAGTCCACTTAAATGGTCTCAAACCTCTAAGTTGGCTCCTCAACTCTATTCAACTTATTCTTTGCATCAGTTTCTCTACTGAAATATAATTCCACACTAAGTCACTAAGTCCAATTATCTGATTTACCTTACCATACCACGAGCTTACGGGCAGCATTATGGACTACGGCAATCATGATGTTTCAAAGCGCTACATGAGCCTTTTCACCAAAATTTCACTGCTACAGTAACTGTATTTTATCATAAACCCTAATAATATATTAATCTAAAGCACCACAATATCCATTTTGTTTAACTGTGCAAACAACCAGCTATGCAATAGTTGGGAAGCTGGTAATGATGGAAAAGTATGTGAAATTAAAAAATAAATTTGTATAGAATGAAAAAGGAGTTCAACGATCAAAATCAATAAAATTAAAATTCTTGGACCAAATTTTACGTTTATAAAAATTTAGATACTAATCCTATGTGCTATGGCAACCAATCTCCAAAGCTGAGGCTACAAACACTAGCCACAGCCTACACATTAAGGGAAAATTGGCTATGGGACACTTATTTTGTGGCAACTGCTCAGTACCACTGCAAAATCCGGGTTAATTACCAGAGCACACAGGAATCACTCAAACATTATTTCTTGAGCTAATAGGAGAGGGAACACACGTGAAAAGTCTATGTTGCCTTTTGGTTCAGGATATGGTCCAACTTATTTTCCTTTGCTCTGTTCATGGTCTGACCGGGTCCTTCATTCTTTCATTCATTTTACAATTGTGCGCCAAGATTAGCCATTGTTTTAACGCATCTGGTTCATCATTTTTTATTCAAATACTCCTCCATTATGTAAGGCTATCAGAGTTCAACCTTACAAATTAAGGACGCCACAACCTAACAAGTTCAAACATCACATAATGTGGATTTATTCAACATGGCTAAAATTGGTGCACAGTGCAAAATGGAAAAAAAAACAAAGGTCTAGCAGCACCATGTATGGAGCAAAGGAGCAATAAACTGGAGCATGTCTTTGAACCAAAAGGCAAAATAGACCTTTCACATGTGTTCTCTCAGAGCAGGTGGTCACAATGTAAACAAACTATTTTGAACACTATAATTAGAAATGGATAAGTAAGAACAGAATAGGTGGCTATTAAGACGAACGTACTTTACTAGTCCATCCAAATCTTCCATAGTGAAAGCACATTCTCTGCATAGTCCATCGGTTATGAGATCCTCTGGTGTCTCTGTCCCACGCACCCCAATAAGAACAGTTTTTTTGTCATGGAGGACCACAACAAAGTAAGCAGCTTCACGCTTGCTCTGCATCGTTGAAAAAAGGTGATCATCAGATACTCCTAAAAGATTTCAACGCGTTATTTTCTCTGCCACATTTTTAACTGTGCCATGATGCCTTGCTTGAAGTGAATCAGTCTTATGAAAAATTCAGCACATAATGGCAAACACAATGGATCATTCAGACCAATTTCAGGTTCTCAGCTACTCAGGGTAGTTAGATGATGTATATTAGACTATTAGTATGCTCTAAAAGGACGAATCAATCCCCAAAAAATCACAAAAAACAACCACCAATTATAAGCAGAATACAGAAACTGGTCGCCAAGGGTCAGCTAAATGTAAATGAGTGCAAAATGAAAAGAGGTGTCAGCAGAGAAACATAGATTATATTACCAATGCTATTTGTAAATGGTTAAAATAATTACGCCATCCCACTTTTATTCGACATCAATATGGCATTACCTGACGAACACGGCCTCGAACAAGTGCTGTAGGTGCTATATTAACAAATCTAAGGAAAGCTGCAGCATGCCCTCGCCACCAGTTATCACCATCAAGTGCAGGACGCCTGAACAGAGATTGGTATGTAGTAACTGTTATGTAAGTAACGAACAGCATGAACTGTTCTGCTTTTAGGGAAATACCACAGATCAACAAATCACGAAGATGTGCATACAACATTGATTTAGATTAAGAACGCTAGTGTATAACAAGAATTTTCTACTTCAGACCAGTGAGGACAAAGAGAACAGTACAATTTAGCTTAATTCACTAAGGATCTGTTTGGATGTCAGAACTGAACTGGGTTTGGAGAAATGGAGGTCCAATGCAATTTCAAGAAGATATCAAATGGGTTCGCAAATCAAATTATCTGTTTAGTCAGTATGGAAACAAGAGTACAGAAATGGAGTACCATCCAAATCCAAATCATGTTTGGCTGCCAAAGAAATGGAATGGAATCACACAGGCGGCTAAGTCTTGGATGCTAGCTGGGTCACACACGTGCTGACGTCCTTGGCCTGCCAAACACGGACAACCACACATCCTGCTCAACGTTGTGTGGTGCACCAGGGATATCACGGCGTGGCCGCCGCTGTCTGGCATGGAGCACATTCGCCAGAGATTAGGGGAAGCAGCACCTAGTCACTGGCGGCGACGATGGGCAAGGACCCCACGGTGGTGGCACAGTCGACAGCAGTGGTGGGCAAAAAAGGGCAACGACCGCTGAATGCCAGCGGCGGCGGTGGGCAAGGATGCCCAGTCAGCCGGGAACCCATGGTGGTCGTGGCCTTCGAGGTTTGAGTGCCTGAAACAGTGAAACCTGATTCTGCAAGATCCAGAGGGCGACGACTCTATGGGAGAGACCTCACCTCACCCAGTTATGTTCCAGTTCCAAATTCCAACAGCATTCAAACATCTGATATTTGAAAGACACAATTCCAGTTCCCAATTTCATAGCTCAGTTCTAACATCCAATTGGGGTTGTCAGTTATTGTCCTCTTTCGGATTTTTCCAGATAAAGTTGCCGAAAATAAGATCACAAAGTAATAACAGAAAACGAGGGAAGTTTGAGAATCAACAGACAACTGAGAAAAGACATGGTAAATATACCTTAGGCGCGCCCATGGAGTTAAAACGCCTTGTCGATAAACCCATGCGCATGGAAACAAAATGGGGTTTCTTCCGACATCAAGAAGTGGCCCCTACAATTATACCTTTCCATGTCATACAAAGCAGGCATGCATAGGAAATATGTCCCAGTTAGATAGTGTCCAACCGTGTAACATGCTTCAGCAAAAGGATGGAGAACAGCAGCTTCTCGCATAAGCTTATGAGGTGCCTCCACAAGGTCAGTTTGCAAATCAGGAAAATTCCCATGCTTCTGCAATAGAGCAAGCCCTATAATACATACCATAGAAGAGATCTTTATTATACTGTTAATACTAATGGAGCACATAATATAATACTAGGGGTAAATCCATGTCCTTTTGGACTTACCCATCTATGGTTAATAGCAAGGGAGCTGCCTAGCCTAACCAGTATAAGAAGGCAACTACTTGAATTAGGAGACAGGAGAAAAGGGTGACCATGGAGCTACAGTCTGAGCATCATTTTCTTCTGGTATTCTTTCTGAAATGTTACAGGTTTTACATTTTCTATCAAGTAAATGGCACCAAGCCCACCTGTACTCTGTGTAGAAAACAAATTGCAGCCAACTTCAAATATATGCAATTACAATATTATCATTTGTGTATTCTAAATTTGTGCAACAAAGTCACCATCATCTGAAATACAAAGTTAAAGTCTTATATATGTCTGACCAAAGCTCGATTACTTATAAGAACATTTTCTCCTCCAGTTTTCTGGGTCAAGGGATAGGAATTAAAAATATTCAAGTTATTTGGTTTTATATAGAAGTCGTGTTTTTGAGGTGGAAGTGGACACTGGACAGATTGCACACACTTAAAGTGCATACTGCAAACAGATGATTACCAAAAGGTGAATTATATGTTGGATTATGGTAGTAGAACTTATATATTCTTTACTGGATGAAGTACTGATATGGCTATGCACATCTTTGGGCAGGTAGATATCAAACTTTCAGTGTATTCATGCACATCTTTGAACATATATTTGATATGAAATTACCAAGACGGAGAGCCAACCTGCTAACAGTTCCAAATGGCCAGTCCCAGAAGCACGATATGCAACCAATTCACCCAGAAGTCTTGCCACAGAATATACCTCATCTTCTTCCAATACGGCTCTAAATCAGCACATAAGAGGAACTAGAGTAAACAGATATATTAATATTGAAACCTCACAGTGTAAAATGACTGGATATAGACTTACAGATACTTTGCACGTCCTAGGCAGCACAAAGCCTCACGAATTCCATGATCAAACACTTCCCTGTAATGAGCTTTCCATGCCATATCATGTGTCGCATAGAATGATCGCCATCTCAATACATCAGAACCCGTGAAGCACTGAAGGACGACCACAACCCAGGAAAGGATAAGAAACAAAGCAATTAATGCTCGTCTGGAGACCAGCTCAGCTCCATCCTGTCCTAGATTACAAGCAAGGCAAACTAATTATTGGAGCACAAGATAGACATATGGAAGCAAAGAAACATTAGGCAAGTGGACGCTGAATAAAATACAAGTCCTCAAAATGCATAATTTACTAATATTAATTCAGTATATTCACATTGACACCAGGTGCAACAAAAAGTAGGTAGCATGCCCTTCGTACTTGTTCAACTAAAAAAACCATCTAGAAAATCCAAAGAAATATATTCAACAAATGTTTTATATGAACAAGGTTTACTTGGTACTGAGCTTATAGCAAACAATGTCTTGAAAGGGCAAGATTCAAAGCTAGAATATACAACTGATAAGTGGTATCAACCAACTCAAACATACCAAAGAAACAGGACGTGGGTTTTCTTTCGTTGGGAAGATCTCTCACAATGACAAACATGAGATAAATTGCCCCAACCAGCTGCAATGCACCAACAGCCATACCAAATCTAGTCCACCACAACCAGCGTTTATACCTCACCTGTTCAGCAAAATGGAAGTAGCAATGTGATAAATAGGTACAAAATATACTCTTCTCGGATCAAATTCAAGTTAAACAACCACATTTTAATAAATGTTCATATCCTGTCATTAATCTGTTTACTTATTTTCTTAATTCCTTTAGCCCATCTTTTTCGTCCCTTCATATCCGCCCTATTATCCCCGACAGAGTGTAAACATGGAAAACTGAATATAAATACTTAGATAATTCATTGACAAGCCTCAACATGGAATGCTCAATCTGTTAGCATTGCTCTGGAAGAGTTTGGTGGGAAAACATGTTAACAACGCGATCACGAGTGAATTATGATCCATAAGGTGTAGACAAATGTGGTTAGTTTGCTGTGCATTTTGAGACAAAATACCACTTGCACTAAGTACTAACCCTAATAACAACGAAAGCTACCTCCCAATCAATAGAGCAACAAAACCAATTAGATGCAGAGGGTATCAATCCCATTAGAGGGGCTTAGGGAAATCCCAGTTGGCGATCAAATATGGTAGCGTGCAGCAGCAATGAGCTTGAACTAAATTAGCACCAGAGCTGGACATGGATGGATTAAAAAAATAAGTTAGCCCTGATTGACAAGACAAATGAATCTACATAATCTTGTGCGCTTGTGTTCGACAACAAAGTTGGGTACCACAATCGTCAATGATATCTTATCATTCATCAAGAGCATTTCAAACTTACTTGTCCTATCAAACTTGTGCATCAAATCAAGTTTTTAACAGACTGTAAGTTCAACTAAAGCCACAAACTGCAACCTCATTATTGTCTAGTTTTGATCACTAGAGGAATACTACCAGACTGTAAGCTCATTCAAAGCCACACCATCATAGCAGCATTGCCAGCTGATATCTTCCATCAATTACACCACAATTGCATCAAACCCACCTTACAAATCACAACTAAGCTAGTAATTCATAACAATGACCGGAGCAACTGAAACGATCCTCAACCATAACCACTCACAGATGCATAGAAACCCCAAGGGCCTGCGTTTTAAGCAATCGAAATCTAAGTAAAATCACCCGAAGGAATAATCCAACCTGGAATGCACCTACCGGAGAGGATCCTACTTTTGCGGGGCCACCCACCAGAAAGGTCAAATCTACCAAACCAGCAACAGGAGCTTGATTGATTGAGCCTCACCCTGATCTCGTGGCGGGCCACGGCGTCCTCGGCAACGGAGGCGGCGGCCTCGTCGAGGTGGCGGCGAGCAATGGCATCCGCGGTGGCGTGCTGGGCCCGCGCGGCGCCGAGCATGGCGAGCACCCGGACGGCGGCCATGGCGGGCACGGCGGCGAGCGCGAGCCCCCAGCCGCAGCCGGGCGGGAGCGCGGCGTCGATGAGGTAGAGGCCGAGCAGCAGCACCGCGCAGTTGAGGCCGCCGACGAGGAACGAGACGACCCGCACCATGCCGACATGGAAGGAGGTGGCCCCGGCGCCGGCCGACGCCGCCGCCGCGGGGGCCGCGGACTGGCCGGCGCCGGCCATGGCGGGCCTCCGTCGGTCGGGCGGCGGCGGCGGGGAGGAGCGGCGGCGGGGGAGGGGGAGGAGGAGGAGGCGGCGGATTGGGAGGAGGAGCTGGGCGGGAGGGGTGGCTGCGGGCCCGCGGCAGGGGAGGAGCGGCTTTCTAGACATCATCCGGCCGCGGCGGCCATGGAAAGCGGGGGTCGCGGGTGGTTGGGGACGGAAATAGAAACCGGGAGACGGGGGGAAAGAGTCGGCCTCCGCCTGCTGAATTGCCAGTTCGTTCCGGGGACGTTTCCGAGGTTGAGGTTGAGCTGAGCTGACGATTGTTGCTGACTGGCAGTTAGTTGCTTCAGAATTTCTTTTTCTGCCGTTTTATAGCTGGACTTTTGGAGTTGGTGGAGATCACAGACTCATGATCTGTGAGCAGGACCACCACCATGCGTGCAATGGAAGAAACGATTTCTATGATCTTTTTCTCAAACACACACCCAAATACTTTTTTTAGTCAAACACACACTCAAATACATGTCGTTGTGAATTAGGGAAAAAATGTTAACTACGTGTTTGGTAGGATGCATGAGGCCCAACCAAGCCGCGTGAATCCGGCCGAAGAAGAGAACAACATTGATGTGGCCGACGGGAGAGAACCTCTCCTCTGTAGCAGCGGAGGGGGGGGGGGGGGGTATGTTTCATGGCATGTGTTATGAACTTTGTTGTTGTATGTAACAATGACAAATTTATCCATGGGCATGGGTACCCGACCCATATGAGACATATTTTTCTACCCATGGTAGTGCGCAAACCCTACTCGGTTAGTCATGGGTAGGGTATGGGTACATTTTTCTGTCTGTGGCTATACCCATGCCCTACCCGATTATCTCACGACATTTGTTATAAACTCTAAGCTGCCGAGTCTATGTGTTTAAGCTTCATACATCACCCCATCCTCATCCCAATAACCAATTCCCCAACCATAGAAATCTCTCAGTGGATGGCACCTTCATTATAGATGAAACTAGCAATTATGCCACCACCCTTCGATGTTGATTTGATCTGCCCGATAGGTACCCATCAGGCATGGATACCTGTAGGGTATGGGCATGGCACAGATATCTACCTGATGGGTAGAGTATGGGTAGGTTTTTACGCCCATGAGAAACATGGGTATGGGTATGGGATTTTTGTACTCGCACTATACCCTACCCATTGCCATACTTAGTTGTGCATGATGAACAATTTGTGTTGAATTTGATGTTGTGGATTGATGAATTTGATGTTATGATTGTACTATTTGTGTTTTATTTGTTTTTTATTCATTTAAGACGAGTTTGATATTATTTGCTTCAGTGTGTATGCAATTGTAATACCTAGTTTATATCATCTATTGAAGAAGTGGTGCCCTATTTTACATCATTTGTTAGAAGAAACTGGAATGGGACAATATAGATTCATACTTTCTCTGTCCGGTGAAGAGTGTACATTTGGCTTTAAAATTTGTGCACAAAAGAGTGTACTTTTATCTTCCCAATGCACTTTAAAGTAGTAAAAAATATTTCTCTCTCATCACACAGTAATCAAGACCAATAACATTCTACACATGGTCTCCTTAATTTCTACATGCACTTAGTTCATTGGGGGTTAGGTAATTAAAGACGAGAGAGATGGTGGCTTGCATCTTTCCAATGCATTTTTTACTCCACTCCATAATTTGTCCTAAAAATTTTATATGTACACTTTTCACCGGATGGAGGGGGTACAGAGGAAAAGGTTATCTATTGATGCAAAGTTGTACCTAGAGGATAGTGATAGAGGAAGAGGAGAAAATCAAAATGAAATGAATAAGGATTAAAGCCAAAAGAAATAAGTCGAAGATAGAAGATCCTAAATTTCAAATGAAGTAATGGAAACTCGAAAAAGATCGTTCTAACTCTCAAAGAATGAGGGGCGAGAGGATTGGTACCAAGAAAGATTTCTTGTTGTTATAAAACGTGATCTGATTTGTATATGTTTGGTGAAAGAACAATCTTCTCCTTTAATCATATTATAAATGAGAAATGTTTCAATTAGAACATGAAAACATGACTAAATTGGTCTTAGTTAGTCTTCAGGGCGAAGTGGAAGAAGGGCGGAGAAACAAGGAAAGGATCCCTTCGAAATAATTGACGGAGGAGTTGTATGAGGTGAAAATTTCATGTACGATCTTGTAAAGGGACAACAAGGATGACCTACAATCGGTTTGCATGGCGGTCCAACAATAGGATAGGTGTATAGGCATCTAGGTTAATTTTTGTCGGTTGTGACTTTGAGTTCCCTTTACTTATCTTTCCATGAGTTTTTGTATTGTACTACATACTTGTTGGATCTTTTGGTTAATAAGATGGCTTCATGCATCGCTTCGACGCAGAGGCCGGGGGTAATCCTTCTTTTCAAAAAAGTGTACTTTTCCACTCTCAACCCCCAAATCCCTAACTTTGCCTTACGTAAAGTTGCCAGAGTGGAAGAAAAATTCGGATGCCCTAAAACTCAACGAAATAACTTTTTGTTGCCTACTTTAAGGCGGCTCTCGAAGATGCTCTAACTACCCTCCATGTCATCCTATCGCATGCCACGATCCCTTAGAGCATCTATAGTCGGGCGCCTCGACCCGGTAAAAAAATGAACCAAATGGGCTCCTCATACCAGCCATATACGTCCGGGATAACCGGTACCCCTCATATCCAGCTCATATCTTGGGCGGATACGGGAGGCCCAAGTGCGTCCGCCACGTCAGACTAGATAGGCCGACCCCACCTCAAATTGCACCAATCTCCTCCCTCCCCCGACCTTGTCGCTTTGACCTTGTTCCTCTATTCTCTTCTCCCTTGTCCGCGCTGGTCCTCTCTAGATTCGTTGACATACTTAGCTCTTGGCGCCACTAGCACCGCCGTAGCACTCCTCCCCTCAATACCTATCAGCCCGGACGCCGTCGCGGTACATCCGGCTACTCTTAGACTGCAGCTTTCCCTCTATGTGTTCGACACATTGCCCAACCATTTTTTTCGTGTTTGTTTTGTAGGCAAAATGATGGATTCAGATGGTTCATCGGACGGGGAGTATGTACCCACTGAGCTTGATGAATTGATTCAAGAGGAGTTCTTTGGTTTGTTGGCTTTAGAGAAGAAGCCGAGACGATGATGACCATGACCATCCAACAGGAAATGGACCGGAAGGTTGAGCACATTCTCAACTTCAAGGGCCCGATCAAAGGGAGAAGAGTTCTGAACCGAGATACGGTCTCTGAAGCATGGGTACTCTACAAGGACTAGTTTACTCCCGAACCGGCTTTCCCTGATTAATGGTTTTGTCGACACTTCCGTATGCGCAAACCATTATTCTTACGCGTGGTGGAGGGAATGGAGGCACACGATCGCTACTTCAAGCTCACCAGGGATTGTTGCAGACAACTATCATTCTCTACTAAGCAGGAATGCATGGCTGTTATGAGGATGCTTGCACCTGGTACCGCCATTAATGTCATTGGTGAGATGGTCTAGATTGGGAAGAGCACATGCCTAAAGACCACTATGAGGTTTGCTCGCGTGCCTGCTGGAGGTGTTTGGAGTAGAGTATCTGAGAGAACTAAATGTGTAGATTCAGAAAGGTTGCTGGCTATTGGAGAGGCAATAGGTTTTCCTAGTATGCTCAGTTCAGTGATTGCATTGGCAATGGAAGAACTGCCCCAAAGGTTTGCGTGGGATGTACCAAGGTCACACCAAAGAGGCCACCATTATACTTGAAGTAGTGACATCACATGAGTTGTGGATTTGGCATGCTTTATTTGGAATGTCATGTACCTTAGCGATTGACGATGTAATACACCGGGCGTTGCTTCTCCAATGGGAGCCCCGAGCAAGACTACCTCCGGGTTGAGAAGGTCCACCGAGGAGCTGGCGACAGGAAGGAGCCCGAAGGATCGAAAGAAGTGGGTGCAATTGAAGAAACTATTTCTATGGTCTTTTTTTCGCGAATGCGCAGAGGGTGCGTATCTTTCATTGATAGAAGAAGTATTTTATAGCATGAGGTTATAATTATGCCCTATGCCATGTACACAAGTAGGCATGGAAGTGATCGTCGAGAAAACAGAAGGGGGTTTCTCATTCTCGATACAACACGGTCTAACTCTCTAGGATTATGTTGCTGATCACGGTGGCGCTGGCCCTAGTCCAAAGGTGCGCTTCGTCTTGATGTTAGAGCAGATGTGTGAGATCGATGGCTGGTCTCCATCGAATACGCAGTCGTTTCGATGCTTCCAAAGCCACCGGGCGGTGAGGATGACGAGGGAGGCCAGGCACAATGGAATACATCATCTGTTGGAGCAGTGGTGCCCTATTTTACATCATTTGTTGGAAGAAACTGAAACTGAAATAATATAGATTCATACGGAGGAAAAGGTTATCTATTGATGCAAAGTTGTACCTTGGTGATAGTGGAAGAGGAGAAAATCAAAATGAAATAAATAAAGATTAAAGCCAAAAGAAATAAGTCAAAGATAGAAGATCCCAAATTTCAAATGAAGAAATGGAAACTCGAAAAAGATCCTTCTGACTCTCAAAGGATGATGGGCAAGAGGATTGATACCAAGAAATATTTCTTGTTGTTATGGGACGTGATCTGATCTGCATATGTTTGGTAAAAGAACAATCTTCTCCTTTAATCATATTATATTATAAATGAAAAATGTTTCAATTATAACATGAAAACATGACTTAATTGGTCTTAGTTAGTCTTCAGGGCGGAGAAACGAGGAAATGATCCCTTCGAAATAATTGACGGAGGAGTCGTATGAGATGAAAAATTCATGTACGATTTTGTAGAGGGTCAACAAGGATGACCTACAATTGGTTTGGATATGTGTATAGGCATCTAGGTTAATTTTTGCTGGTTGTGACTTTGAGTTCTCGCTTTACTTATTTTTCGATGAGTTCTTGTGTCGTACTACATACTTGTTGGATCTTTTGGTTAATAAGCTGGTTGCATGCATCGCTTCGATGCAGAGGCCGGGGAAATCCTCATTTTCAAAAAAAATGTGTCAACTTTTTCACTCTCAACCCTAAAATCCCTAACTCTACCTTCCGTAAAGTTGCCAGAGTGGAAGAAAAATTCGGATGCCCTAAAACTCAACGAACTAACTTTTTATTGCCCTACTTTAAGGCGGCTCTCGAAGATGCTCTAACAACCCTCCACGTCATTGTACCGCATGCCACGATCCCTTAGAGCATCTATAGTCGGGCGCCTCAACCTGATAAAAAAACCGAACCAAATAGGCTCCTCATACCGGCCCTATACGTCTGGGCTAACCGGCACCCCTCATATCCAGCTCATATGTTGGGCGGATATGGGGAGGCCTGGGCGCGCCCGCCACGTCGGACTAGATAGGCCGACCCCACCTCAAATTGCACCAATCCCCCCTCCACCGACCTTGTCGATTCGACCTTGTTCCTCTCTTCTCTTATCCCTTGTCCGCGCTGGTCCTCTCTAGATCCGTCGATGTACTTAGCTCTCGGCGCCGCTAGCACCACCACAACACTCCTCCCCTCCATGCTTATCACCACGGACATTGTCGTCTGTCCGGACGCCGTCGCGGTACGTCCGGCTACTCTCAGACTGCAACTTGCCCTCTATGTGTTTGACACATTGTCCAACCAGTTTTTTTGTGTTTGTTTTGTAGGCAAAATGATGGGTTCAGATGGTTCATCGGACGGGGAGTATGTACCCACAGAGCTTGATGAATTGATTCAAGAGGAGTTCTTTGGTTTGTCGGATTCAAAGAAGAAGCCGAGACGATGATGACCATGACCATCCAACAGGAAATGGACCGGAAGGTCGAGGACATTCTCAACTTCATGGGCTCGATCAAAGGGAGAAGAGTTCTGAACCGAGATAGGGTCTCTAGAGCATGGTTGATATGTCTCCAATGTATCTATAATTTTTGATTGTTCCATGCTATTATATTACCTGTTTTGGATGTTTTATATGCATTAATATGCTATTTTATATTATTTTTGGGACTAACCTATTAACCTAGAGCCCAGTGCTAGTTCCTTTTTTCCTTGTTTTTGAGTTTCGCGAAAAAGGAGTACCAAACGGAGTCCAAACGGAATAAAACCTTCACGATGATTTTTCCTGGACCAGAAGACAACCAAGAGACTTGGAGATGAAGTCAGAAGAGCCACGAGGTGGCTACAAGGACGGAGGGCGCGCCTGGGGGGGGGTAGGGCATGCCCCCCACCCTTGTGGGCCCCTCATGCACTACCTGGCCTAATTCTTTCGCCTATATATATACTCTTATATCCCCAAACCAACAGAGGCATCCACAAAAACACTTTTCTGCCGTCGCAACCTTCAGTACCCATGAGATCCCATCTAGGGGCCATTTCCGGCATCCTGTAGGAGGGGGATTCGATCACGGAGGGCTTCTACATCAACTCTATTGCCCTTCTGATGAAGCGTGAGTAGTTTACCTTAGACCTACGGGTCCATAGCTAGTAGCTAGATGGCTTCTTCTCTCTCTCTCTGATTGTCAATACCATGTTCTACTCGATATTCTTAGAGATCTATTCGATGTAGTACTCTTTTGCGGTGTGTTTGTCGTGATCTGATGAATTGTGGATTTATGACCACCTTATCTATGAATATTATTTGAATCTCCTCTGAATTCTTTTATGCATGATTTGATATCTTTGTAATTCTCTTTGAACTATCGGTTTGGTTTGGCAAACTAGATTGGGTTTTCTTGCAATGGGAGAAGTGCTTAGCTTTGGGTTCAATCTTGCGGTGTCCTTTCCCAGTGACAGTAGGGGCAGCAAGGTACGTATTGTATTGTTGCCATCGAGGATAAAAAGATGGGGTTTTCATTGTATTGTTTGAGTTAATTCCTCTACATCATGTCATCTTACTTAATGCGTTACTCCGTTCTTTATGAACTTAATACTCTAGATACATGTTGGATAGCGGTCGATGTGTGGAGTAATAGTAGTAGATGCAGAATCGTTTCAGTCTACTTGACACGGACGTGATGCCTATATTCATGATCATTGCCTTAGATATCGTCATAACTTTGCGCTTTTTTATCAATTGCTCCACAATAATTTGTTCACCCACCGTATTATTTGCTATCTTGAGAGAAGCCTCTAGTGAAACCTATGCCCCCCCCCCGAGTCTATTTTCCATCATATAAGTTTCCGATCTATAATTTTATTTTCCGATTTACTCTTTTTGCAATCTTTTACTTTCCGATCTATAAACCAAAAATACCAAAAATATTTGCTTTACCGTTTATCTATCTCTATCAGATCTCATTTTTGCAAGTAACGGTGAAGGGATTGACAACCCCTTTATCGCGTTGGGTGCAAGTTGTTTGTTTGTGCAGGTATTCAGTGACTGGTGCGTTGTCTCCTACTGGATTGATACCCGAAGGAAATATGCCCTAGAGGCAATAATAAAGTTGTTATTTTATATTTCCTTGTATCATGATAAATGTTTATTATTCATGCTAGAATTGTATTAACCAAAATTTGATACATGTGTGGATACATAGACAAAACACTGTGTCCCTAGTAAGCCTCTACTAGACTAGCTCGTTAATCAAAGATGGTTAAGTTTCCTAACCATGGACATGAGTTGTTATTTGATAACGGGATCGCACCATTAGGAGAATGATGTGATGGACATGACCCATCCGTTAGCTTGGCATATTGATGATTCAGTTTTATTGCTATTGCTTTCTTCATGTCAAATACATATTCCTTTGACTATGAGATTATGCAACTCCCGGATACCTTGATAAAGTTTTGAAAAGGTTCAAAATGGATCAAGATGCTTAATTGGACTTTCACAAAGCACATACCTTGATGAAGTTTTGAAAAGGTTCAAAATGGATCAGTCAAAGAAAGGGTTCTTGCATGTGTTACAAGGTGTGAAGTTGAGTCAGACTCAATGCCCGACCACTGCAGAAGATAGAGAGAAAATGAAAGTCATTCCCTATGCCTCAGCCATAGGATCTATCATGTATGCTATGCTGTGTACCAGACCTGATGTGTGCCTTGCTATAAGTCTAGCAGGGAGGTACCAAAGTAATCCAGGAGTGGATCACTGGACAGCGGTCAAGAACATCCTAAAGTACCTGAAAAGGACTAAGGATATGTTTCTCGTTTATGGAGGTGACAAAGATCTCGTTGTAAATGGTTACATCGATGCTAGCATTGACACTGATCCGGATGACTCTAAGTCACAAACCGGATACATATTTATATTGAATGGTGGAGCTGTCAGTTGTGTGATGCCCCCGATTCAATCGTAACTAATCATACACACAAACATTTACGATCAAGATCAGGGAATCACGGGAATATATCACAACACAACTCTACAAATAAAGTAAGTCATACAAGCATCATATTACAAGCCAGGGGCCTCGAAGGCTCGAATACAAGAGCTCGATCATAGACGAGTCAGAGGAAGCAACAATATCTGAGTACAGACATAAGTTAAACAAGTTTGCCTTAAGAAGGCTAGCACAAACTGGGATACAGATTGAAAGAGGCGTAGGCCTCCTGCCTGGGATCCTCCTAAACTACTCCTGGTCGTCGTCAGCGGGCTGCACGTAGTAGTAGGCACCTCCCGAGTAGTAGTAGTCATCATCGTCAGTGGCGTCTGGCTCCTGGGCTCCATCGTCTGGTCGCAGCAATCGGGTATAGAAAGGGGGAAAAGAGGGAGCAAAGCAACCGTGAGTACTCATCCAAAGTACTCGCAAGCAAGGAGCTACACTACATATGTATGCATTGGTATCAAATGGAATAAGGGTATCATATGTGGACTGAACTGCAGAATGCCGGAATAAGAGGGGGATAGCTAGTCCTATCAAAGACTACGCTTCTGGTAACCTCCATCTTGCAGCAGAAGAAGAGAGTAGATGGTAAGTTCACCAAGTAGCATCGTGTAGCATAAACCTACCCAGTGATCCTCTCCTCGTCGCCCTGTTAGAGAGCGACCACCGGGTTGTATCTGGCACTTGGAAGGGTGTGTTTTATTAAGTATCCGGTTTTAGTTGTCATAAGGTCCAGGTACAACTCCAAGTCGTCCTGTTACCGAAGATCACGACTATTCAAATAGATTAACTTCCCTGCAGGGGTGCACCACATTTCCCAACACGCTCGATCCCCTTTGTCCGGACACACTTTTCTGGGTCATGCCCGGCCTCGGAAGATCAACAGGTCGTAGCCCTACTAATACATCTCCGTCGTATCTATAATTTTTTATTGTTCCATGCCAATATTATTGAACTTTCATATACTTTTGGCAACTTTTTATACTATTTTTGGGACTAACATATTGATCCAGTGCCCAGTGCCAGTTCCTGTTTGTTGCATGTTTTTTGTTTCGCAGAATATCCATATCAAACGGAGTCCAAACGGGATAAAAACTGACGGAGATTTTTTTGGAATATATATGATTTTTGGGAAGAAAAATCCACGCGAGACGGTGCCCGAGGTGGCCACGAGGCAGGGGGGCGCGCCTGCCCCCTGGGCGTGCCCCTGACCCTCGTGGGCCACCCGTAAGGCGGTTGGTGCCGTTCTTTCGTTGCAAGAAAGCTAATTTCTGGATGGAGATCGTGTTAAAATTTCAGCCCAATCGGAGTTACGGATCTCCGGGAATATAAGAAACGGTGAAAGGGAAGAATCTGAGAACGCAGAAACAGAGAGAGACAGAGAGACAGATCTAATCTCAGAGGGGCTCTCGCCCTCCCTTGCCATGGAGGCCATGGACCAGAGGGGAAACCCTTCTCCCATCTAGGGAGGAGGTCAAGTAAGAAGAATAAGGAGGGGGGCTCTCTCCCCCTCACTTCCGGTGGCACCGGAGTGCCACCGGGGGCCATCATCATCACCGCGATCTACACCAACACCTGCGCCATCTTCACCAACATCTCCATCACCTTCCCCCCTCTATCTACAGCGGTCCACTCTCCCGCAACCCGCTGTACCCTCTACTTGAACATGGTGCTTTATGCTTCATATTATTATCCAATGATGTGTTGCCATCCTATGATGTCTGAGTAGATTTTCGTTGTCCTATCGGTGGTTGATGAATTGCTATGATTGATTTAATTTGCTTGTGGTTATGTTGCTGTCCTTTGGTGCCCATCATATAATTACGCGCGTGGATCACACCCTAGGGTTAGTTGTATGTTGATAGGACTATGTATTGGAGGGCAAGAGTGACAGAAGCTTCAACCTAGCATAGAGATTGATGCATACGGGGTTGAAGGGGGACCAATATACCTTAATGCTATGGTTGGGTTTTACCTTAATGAACATTAGTAGTTGCGGATGCTTGCTAATAGTTCCAATCATAAGTGCATAGAATTCCAAGTCAGGATGACATGCTAGCAGTGGCCTCTCCCACATAATACTTGCTATCGGTCTAGTAAAGTAGTCAATTGCTTAGGGACAATTTCGCAAATCCTACCACCACTTTTCCACACTCGCTATATTTACTTTATTGTTTCTTTATCTAAACAGCCCCTACTTTTTATTTACGTACTCTTTATTATCTTGCAAACCTATCCAACAACACCTACAAAGTACTTCTAGTTTCATACTTGTTCTAGGTAAAGCGAACGTCAAGCGTGCATAGAGTTGTATCGGTGGTCGATAGAACTTGAAGGAATATTTGTTCTACCTTTAGCTCCTCGTTGGATTCGACACTCTTACTTATCGAAAACTATTGCGATCCCCTATACTTGTGGGTTATCAAGACCTTTTTCTGGCGCCGTTGCCGGGGAGCAATAGCGTGGGGTGAATATTCTCGTGTGTGCTTTTTTAGCTTTATCACGAAGTAATTTTTATTTGCTGTTCTTAGTTGTTCTCTATCTTTAGTTATGGATATGGAACATGAAATACCAAAAAAATTAGGTGTACTTGCTACTCATGGAGATGGGGAACCTCCTAAAACCCTCGATGCTAGTTATGTGAAAACTATTATGTACTACTTTAATAATCCTGAGAAAACCCCATTCAATTATGTAATGGGAGTAACGTTGGATCAACGTGAATACTTTAGGGATTACCGCTTGACACAAAAGGGAAACTATTATGGGATCAAATTCATATATTGAAGTGGTATGCTAGGCAACTATGCTTGAGATATGATTATACTTGTTGCTCTAGGATGAAGGCTCCACACCTTCCCTTTTCATGCGAATTTAATGATAATAAAACCTTAGCTTCTTATGCTAGAGGTATATATGATTACTATGATGTGGAACAAATAGAAGAATTTGTTGCTTTTATGGGTGCTTATGAAATTGAATCTATGTTTAAAGAGTTTGAAGATTTTGATGATTCGGTTTATAGACCTGAAAATTTAGATATCCTTAAATATTGTTATGAGAATTATGAATACAATTATGATATTAATGCACTTATTGAGAACGTCTCCATTGTCCAAGAAGAGACTAATATTTTGCAGGAGTCTATGGAAGAAGAAATTGATGAAACTGTGAGCTCATTGGATGAAAAAGATGAGGAGGAGAGCGAAGAACAAAAGGAGGAAGAGTGGATTAGCTACCCGTGCCCACCTTCTAATGAGAGTAACTCTTTAACTCATACGTTGTTTAATTTCCCTTCGTGCTTACTGAAGGATGATTGCTATGATGATTGTTATGATCCCGTTGATTCTTTTGAAATATCCCTTTTTGATGATGCTTGCTATGCTTGTGGCCAAGATGCCAATACGAATTATGCTTATGGAGATGAACTTTCTATAGCTCCTTATGTTAAACATGAAATTTTTGCTATTGCACCCACGCATGATAGTCCTATTATCTTTTTGAATTCTCCCGACTACACTATATCGGAGAAGTTTGCACTTATTAAGGATTATATTGATGGGTTGCCTTTTACTGTTGCACATGATGATTTTGATGAATATAATATGCATGTGCTTGCTGCTCCTACTTGCAATTATTATGAGAGAGGAACTATATCTCCACCTCTCTATGTTTCCAATATGATAAAATTGCAAGAAACTGTTTATACTATGCATTGGCCTTTACTTTGTGTGCATGAATTGTTCTTTTATGACATGCCGATGCATAGGAAGAGAGTTAGACTTCGTCATTACATGATATATGTTACCTTGTGCTCACCACTAAATTACAAATCATTGTTAATTAAAATTGGCTTTGATATACCTTGGGATCCGGGTGGATCCATTACTTGAGCACTATATGCCTAGCTTAATGGCTTTAAAGAAAGCGCTGCCAGGGAGACAACCCGGAAGTTTTAGAGAGTCATTTATTTCTGTTGTGTGCTTTTATAAACTTTAAATATAAAAATAATGTGCCAAGGTTTGCCTTTAGGATGTTTACATTTGCTTGATGGTTTGTATGGTACAGGACAGAAACTTTGGCTGTAGTGCGCGATTTTTCATTTTTTGCTGGAACGTCAAATGATTATGATTCTTTCTGCACTGTCTTTATATACAAATTTTTTATTTTTATTAATTTTTGCGGAATTTTTTAAGTATCAGAAGTATGGTGAATGTTCAGATTATTACAGACTGTTCTGTTTTAGACAGATTCTGTTTTTGAGGCATAGTTTGCTTGTTTTGATGAAACTATCAAATTATATCAGTGGATTAAGCCATTAAAAAGTTATATTACAGTAGACACAATGCAAAAACAAAATATGAATTGGTTTGCAACAGTACTTAGAGTAGTGATTTGCTTTATTATACTAATGGATCTTATCGAGCTTTCTGTTGAAGTTTTGTGTGGATGAAGTGTTCGATGATCGAGAAGGTCTCGATGTGAGAAGAAGGAAGAGAGGAAAGAGCTCAAGCTTGGGGATGCCTGAGGAACCCCAAGTAAATATTCAAGGAGACTCAAGCATCTAAGTTTGGGGATGCCCCGGAAGGCATCCCCTCTTTCTTCAACAAGTATCGGTATGTTTTCGGATTCGTTTCGTTCATGCGATATGTGCAATCTTGGAGCGTCTTTTGCATTTAGTTTTCATTTTTATTTTATGCACCATGATGGTATGAGATGGTCCTTGGTTGATTTATAGAATGCTCTTTGCACTTCACTTATATATTTTGAGTATGGCTTTATAGAATGCTTCATGTGCTTCGCTTATATCATTTGAAGTCTGGATTGCCTGTTTCTCTTTACATAGAAAACCACCATTTGTAGAATGCTCTTTTGCTTCACTTATATTTGTTAGAGCGTGGGCATATCTTTTGTATAAAGAATTAAACTCGCTTGCTTCACTTATATCTATTTAGAGAGATGACAGGAATTGGTCATTCACATGGTTAGTCATAAAATCCTACATAATACTTGTAGATCACTGAATATGATATGTTTGATTCCTTGCAATAGTTTTGCGATATAAAGATGGTAATATTAGAGTCATGCTAGTGGGTAGTTGTGGATTGTAGAAATACTTGTGTTGAGGTTTGTGATTCCCGTAGCATGCACGTATGGTGAACCGTTATGTAACGAAGTTGGAGCATGAGGTATTTATTGATTGTCTTCCTTATGAGTGGCGGTCGGGGATGAGCGATGGTCTTTTCCTACCAATATATCCCCCTAGGAGCATGCGCGTAGTACTTTGTTTTGATGACTAATAGATTTTTGCAATAAGTATGTGAGTTCTTTATGACTAATGTTGAGTCCATGGATTACACGCACTCTCACCCTTCCACCATTGCTAGCCTCTCTAGTACCGCACAACTTTCGCCGGTACCATAAACCCACCATATACCTTCCTCAAAATAGCCACCATACCTACCTATCATGGCATTTCCATAGCCATTCCGAGATATATTGCCATGCAACTTTCATCGTCATCATATACATGACTTGAGCATTCATTGTCATATTGCTTTGCATGATCGTAAGATAGCTAGCATGATGTTTTCATGGCTTGTCCGTTTTTTTGATGCCATTGCTACGCTAGATCATTGCACATCTTGGTACACCGCCGGAGGCATTCATATAGAGTCATATCCTTGTTCTAGATATCGAGTTGTAAGTAAATAAAAGTGTGAGGATCATCATTATTAGAACATTGTCCCATGTGAGGTTATCAAAATAAAAGTGGCCAAAGAAGCCCCCCAAAAAAGAGAGAGGCCAAAGAACCCTACAAAAAAACAAAAAAATGAGAGAAAAGGAGAGAAGGGGCAATGTTACTATCCTTTTACCACACTTGTGCTTCAGAGTAGCACCATGTTCTTCATATAGAGAGTCTCTTGAGTTATCACTTTCATATACTAGTGGGAATTTTCATTATAGAACTTGGCTTGTATATTCCAACGATGGGCTTCCTCAAATGCCCTAGGTCTTCATGAGCAAGCAAGTTGGATGCACACCCACTTAGTTTCAGTTAGAGCTTTCATATACTTATATCTCTAGTGCATCCATCGCATGGCAATCCCTACTCACTCACATTGATATCTATTGATGGGCATCTCCATAGCCCGTTGATACGCCTAGTTGATGTGAGACTATCTTCTCCTTTTTGTCTTCTCCACAACCACCATTCTATTCCACCTATAGTGCTATGTCCATGGCTCACGCTCATGTATTGCGTGAAAGTTGAAAAGGTTTGAGAACGTCAAAAGTATGAAACAATTGCTTGGCTTTCCATCGAGGTTGTGCATGATGTGAGTATTTTGTGTGGTGAAGATGGAGCATAGCCAGACTATATGATTTTGTAGGGATAACTTTCTTTG
The DNA here is from genome assembly GCF_018294505.1 of Triticum aestivum. Lineage (NCBI taxonomy): Eukaryota > Viridiplantae > Streptophyta > Magnoliopsida > Poales > Poaceae > Triticum > Triticum aestivum. Next base: position 589,608,091 of record NC_057797.1, read on the forward strand.
GCCTTGTTATTTTGAAAAGACATAATTGCTTTATTAGTAGGCTTGAAGTATTATTGTTTTTATGTCAAATGATAGACTATTGCTTTATATCACTCGTATCTTAATATTCATGCCATGATTAGATACATGATCAAGATTATGCTAGGTAGCATTCCACATCAAAAATTATCTTTTTATCATTTACCTACTCGAGGACGAGCAGGAATTAAGCTTGGGGATGATGATACGTCTCCATCATATCTATAATTTTTGATTGTTCAATGCCAATATTATTGAACTTTCATATACTTTTGGCAACTTTTTATACTATTTTTGGGACTAACATATTGATCCAGTGCCCAGTGCCAGTTCCTGTTTGTTGCATGTTTTTTGGTTTCGCAGAATATCCATATCAAACGGAGTCCAAACGGGATAAAAACTGACGGAGATTTTTTTGGAATATATATGATTTTTGGGAAGAAAAATCCACACGAGACGGTGCCCGAGGTGGCCACAAGGCAGGGGGGCGCGCCTACCCCCCTGGGCGCGCCCCTGACCCTCATGGGCCACCCGTAAGGCGGTTGGTGCCCTTCTTTCGCCGCAAGAAAGCTAATTTCCGGATAGAGATCGTGTTAAAATTTCAGCCCAATCGGAGTTACGGATCTCTGGGAATATAAGAAACGGTGAAAGGGAAGAATCTGAGAACACAGAAACAGAGAGAGACAGAGAGACATATCCAATCTCGGAGGGGCTCTTGCCCCTCCCTTGCCATGGAGGCCATGGACCAGAGGGGAAACCCTTCTCCCATCTAGGGAGGAGGTCAAGGAAGAAGAAGAAGGAGGGGGGCTCTCTCCCCCTCACTTTCGGTGGCACTGGAGTGCCACCGGGGGCCATCATCATCACCGCGATCTACACCAACACCTCCGGCATCTTCACCAACATCTCCATCACCTTCCCCCCTCTATATACAACGGTCCACTCTCCCGCAACCCGCTATACCCTCTACTTGAACATGGTGCTTTATGCTTCATATTATTATCCAATGATGTGTTGCCATCCTACGATGTCTGAGTAGATTTTCGTTGTCCTATCAGTGGTTGATGAATTGCTATGATTGATTTAATTTGCTTGTGGTTATGTTGCTGTCCTTTGGTTCCCATCATATGATTGCACGCGTGGATCACACCCTAGGGTTAGTTGTATGTTGATAGGACTATGTATTGGAGGGCAAGAGTGACAGAAGCTTCAACCTAGCATAGAGATTGATGCATACGGGATTGAAGGGGGACCAATATACCTTAATGCTATGGTTGGGTTTTACCTTAATGAACATTAGTAGTTGCGGATGCTTGCTAATAGTTCCAATCATAAGTGTAGAATTCCAAGTCAGGGATGACATGCTAGCAGTGGCCTCTCCCACATAATACTTGCTATCGGTCTAGTAAAGTAGTCAATTGCTTAGGGGCAATTTCGCAACTCCTACCACCACTTTTCCACACTCGCTATATTTACTTTATTGTTTCTTTATCTAAACAGCCCCTACTTTTTATTTATGTACTCTTTATTATCTTGCAAATCTATCCAACAACACCTACAAAGTACTTCTAGTTTCATACTTGTTCTAGGTAAAGCGAATGTCAAGCGTGCGTAGAGTTGTATCGGTGGTCGATAGAACTTGAGGGAATATTTGTTCTACCTTTAGCTCCTCGTTGGGTTCGACACTCTTACTTATCAAAAACTGTTGTGATCCCCTATACTTGTGGGTTATCACCTACCTAGGCACAACAGAGAGGTCAGCACGCCGGTCTAAATCCTATGGTGCAGGGGTCTGGGCCCATCGCCCATTGCACACCTGTACATTGCGTACGCGGCCGGTGAGAAGACCTAGCCTCCCTTATACAAGGGCAGGCGTTCCAGTCCAACCCGGCGCGCGCCACTTAGTCGCTGACGTCACGAAGGCTTCGGCTGATACCACGACGTCGAGTGCCCATAACTGTCCCCGCGTAGTTGGTTAGTGCGTATAGGCCGGTGGCCAGACTTAGATCAAATACCAAGATCTCGTTAAACGTGTTACCTTGAAGTAACTACGAACGCCGACCAGGGCCAGGCCCACCTCTCTCCTAGGTGGTCTCAACCTGCCCTATCGCTTCGCCACAAAGATCCACACAGAGGGCCGTCGGGAAAGTATGTCCTTCCAGCCCCCAATTCGTGAATCAACCGCGGGTACTCAACGAGCTGACCCGACTTTAGTCACAACATATATCATGTGTAATATGTATAGTATATACCCGTGATCAACACCCGACGTGATCACGGCCCGATAGTATAGCATGGTAGACAGACAAGAATGTAGGGCCACCGATGATAAACTAGCATCCTATACTAAGCATTTAGGATTGCAGGTAAGGTACCAATAGTTGGAGCAACAATGACAGGCTATGCATCAGAATAGGATTAACGGAAAGCAGTAACATGCTACACTACTCTAATGCAAGCAATAGAGAGAAGAATAGGCGATATCTGGTGATCAAAGGGGGGGGCTTGTTGGGGAGCGTAGTAGAATTTTAAAATTTTCTACGCATCACCAAGATCAATCTATGGAGTCATCTAGCAACGAGGGAGAGGAGAGTGCATCTGCATACCCTTGTAGATCGCGAGCGGAAGCGTTCAAGAGAACGGGGTTGATGGAGTCGTACTCGTCGTGATCCAAATCACCGATGACCTAGCGCCGAACGGACGACACCTCCGCGTTCAACACACGTACGGTTGGGAAGACGTCTCCTCCAACTTGATCCAGCAAGGGGGAAGGAGAGGTTGATGGAGATCCAGCAGCATGACGGCGTGGTGGTGGAAGCAACGGTGATCTCGGCAGGGCTTCGCCAAGCTCAGGGAGAGGGAGGAGTGTCACGGGAGGGAGAGGGAGGCGCCAGGGGCTAGGGTGCGGCTGCCCTCCATCCCCCCACTATATATAGGACCCCTAGGGGGGGCGCCGGCCCTAGGAGATGGGATCTCCAAGGGGGCGGCGGCCAAGGGGGTGGAGTGCCCCCCAAGCCAAGTGGGGAGCCCCCACCCCTAGGGTTTCCAACCCTAGGCGCAGGGGGAGGCCCAAGGGGGGCGCACCAGCCCACTAGGGGCTGGTTCCCCTCCCACTTTAGCCCATGGGGCCCTCCGGGATAGGTGGCCCCACCCGGTGGACCCCCGGGACCCTTCCGGTGGTCCCGGTACAATACCGATTACCCCCGAAACTTTCCCGATGGCTGAAACTTGACTTCCTATATATAAATTTTCACCTCCGGACCATTCCGGAACTCCTCGTGACGTCCGGGATCTTATCCGGGACTCCGAACAACTTTCGGGTTACCGTATACTAATATCTCAACAACCCTAGCGTCATCGAACCTAAGTGTGTAGACCCTACAGGTTCGGGAGACACGCAGACATGACCGAGACGACTCTCCGGTCAATAACCAACAGCGGGGTCTGGATACCCATGTTGGCTCCCACATGCTCCTCGATGATTTCATCGGATGAACCATGATGTCAAGGATTCAATCAATCCTGTATACAATTCCCTTTGTCAATCGATACATTACTTGCCCGAGACTCGATCGTCGGTATCCCAATACCTCGTTCAATCTCGTTACCGGCAAGTCACTTTACTCGTACCGTAATGCATGATCCCGTGATCAACCACTTGGTCACATTAAGCTCATTATGATGATGCATTACTGAGTGGGCCCAGAGATACCTCTCCATCATATGGAGTGACAAATCCCAGTCTCGATTCGTGCCAACCCAACAGACACTTTCGGAGATACCCGTAGTGCTCCTTTATAGTCACCCAGTTACGTTGTGACGTTTGGTACACCCAAAGCACTCCTACAGTATCCGGGAGTTGCACAATCTCATGGTCTAAGGAAATGATACTTGACATTCAGAAAAGTTGTAGCAAACGAACTACACAATCTTTAAGCTATGCTTAGGATTGGGTCTTGTCCATCACATCATTCTCCTAATGATGTGATCCCGTTATCAATGATATCCAATGTCCATAGTCAGGAAACCATGACTACCTTTTGATCAACGAGCTAGTCAACTAGAGGCTCACTAGGGACGTGTTGTGGTCTATGTATTCACACATGTATTACGATTTCCGGATAACACAATTATAGCATGAATAATAGAAAATTATCATGATCAAAGAAATATAATAATAACCATTTTATTATTGCCTCTAGGGCATATTTCCAACAGTCTCTCACTTGCACTAGAGTCAATAGTCTAGTTACATTGTGATGAATCGAACACCCATGCAGTTCTGGTGTTGATCATGTTTTGCTCTAGGGAGAGGTTTAGTCAACGGATCTGCCACATTCAGATCCGTATGTACTTTACAAATATCTATGTCTCCATTTTGAACACTTTCACGAATGGAGTTGAAGCGACACTTGATATGCCTGGTCTTCCTGTGAAACCTGGGCTCCTTGGCAAGGGCAATAGCTCCAGTGTTGTCACAGAAGAGAGTCATCGGGCCCGACGCATTGGGTATGACTCCTAGGTCGGTAATGAACTCCTTCACCCAGACTGCTTCTTGTGCTGCCTCCAAGGCTGCCATGTACTCCGCTTCACATGTAGATCCCGCCACAACGCTTTGCTTGCAACTGCACCAGCTTACTGCCCCACCATTCAAAATATACACGTATCCGGTTTGTGACTTAGAGTCATCCAGATCTGTGTTGAAGCTAGCATCGACGTAACCCTTTACGGCGAGCTCTTCGTCACCTCCATAAACGAGAAACATATCCTTAGTCCTCTTCAGGTACTTCAAGATATTCTTGACCGCTGTCCAGTGTTCCATGCCGGGATTACTTTGGTACCTTCCTACCAAACTTACGGCAAGGTTTACATCAGGTCTGGTACACAGCATAGCATGCATGATAGACCCTATGGCCAAGGCATAGGGGACGACACTCATATTTTCTCTATCTTCTGCCGTGGTCGGGCATTGAGCCGTGCTCAATCTCGTACCTTGTAATACAGGCAAGAACCCCTTCTTTGACTGATCCATATTGAACTTCTTCAATATCTTGTCAAGGTACGTACTCTGTGAAAGACCAATGAGGCGTCTCGATCTATCTCTATAGATCTTGATGCCTAATATGTAAGCAACTTCTCCAAGATCCTTCATTGAAAAACACTTGTTCAAGTAGGCCTTTATGCTTTCCAAGAATTCTATATCATTTCCCATCAACAATATGTCATCCACATACAATATGAGAAATGCTACAGAGCTCCCACTTACTTTCTTGTAAATGCAGGCTTCTCCATAAGTCTGCGTAAACCCAAACGCTTTGATCATCTCATCAAAACGAATGTTCCAACTCCGAGATGCTTGCACCAGCCCATAGATCGAGCGTTGGAGCTTGCACACCTTGTCAGCATTCTTAGGATCGACAAAACCTTCCGGCTGCATCATATACAATTCTTCCTTAAGGAAACCATTAAGGAATGCCGTTTTGACGTCCATTTGCCATATCTCATAATCATAGAATGCGACAATTGCTAACATGATTCGAACGGACTTCAGCTTCGCTACGGGTGAGAAAGTCTCATTGTAGTCAACCCCTTGAACTTGTCGATAACCCTTAGCGACAAGCCGAGCTTTATAGATGGTTACATTACCATCCGCGTCTGTCTTCTTCTTAAAGATCCATTTATTTTCTATGGCTCGCCGATCATCGGGCAAGTCAGTCAAAGTCCATACTTCGTTTTCATACATGGATCCTATCTCGGATTTCATGGCTTCCAGCCATTTGTCGACATCTGGGCCCGCCATCGCTTCTTCATAGTTCGAAGGTTCACCGTTCTCTAACAACATGATTTCCAAGACAGGGTTGCCGTACCACTCTGGTGCGGAACGTGTCCTTGTGGACCTACCAAACTCAGTAGCAACTTGATCTGAAGTTTCATGATCATCATCATTAACTTCCTCTCTAGTCGGTGCAGGCACCTCAGGAACAATTTCCTGAGCTGTGCCACTCTCCGGTTCAAGAGGTAATACTTCATCAAGTTCTACTTTCCTCCCACTTATTTCTTTTGAGAGAAACTCTTTCTCTAGAAAGGATCCATTCTTGGCAACAAAGATCTTGCCTTCGGATCTGAGGTAGAAGGTATACCCAATAGTTTCTTTAGGGTATCCTATGAAGACGCATTTTTCCGACTTGGGTTCGAGCTTTTCAGGTTGAAGTTTCTTGACATAAGCATCGCATCCCCAAACTTTTAGAAACGACAACTTAGGTTTCTTCCCAAACCATAATTCATACGGTGTCGTATCAATGGATTTCGACGGAGCCCTATTTAAAGTGAATGCGGCAGTCTCTAAAGCATAGCCCCAAAATGACAGCGGTAGATCGGTAAGAGACATCATAGATCGCACCATATCCAATAAAGTGCGGTTATGACGTTCGGACACACCATTACGCTGAGGTGTTCCAGGCGGCGTGAGTTATGAACACTGTAGTTAACAGAAAGCAGTAACATGCTACACTACTCTAATGCAAGCAGTAGAGAGAAGAATAGGCGATATCTGGTGGTCAAAGGGGGGGCTTGCCTGGTTGCTCTGGCAAGAGAGAGGGGTCGTCAACACCGTAGTCGTACTGGGTAGTAGCTGTAACGCCCTCGATGCGGCTATATCTCCCACGTGTCGAAGCACAACTTAGAGGCATAACCGCATTGAAAGCAATGTCGCAAGTGAGGTAATCTTCACACAATCCATGTAATACATAAGGGAAAGAGGTACATAGTTGGCTTACAATCGCCACTTCACACAATACGGGAATAAAGCATTACATCATCCAGATACAATCAAGGTCCGACTATGGAACCCAAAATAAAAGAAGACTACCCCAAATGCTACACAGATCCCCGATCGTCCCAACTGGGCTCCACTACTGATCGGCTGAAACGAAACAACACAAAGGACAAGATCTTCATAGAGCTCCTCCTTGAGCGTGGTTGCGGCACTTGCACGGCAACATCGACACCTGCAAGCTGGTTTTGGAAGTATCTGTGAGTCACGGGGACTCAGCAATCTCACACCCTTGCGATCAAGACTATTTAAGCTTATAGGTAAGGTAAAGGTATGATGTGGAGCTGCAGCAAGCGACTAGCATATATGGTGGCCAACATATTCGCAAAAGAGAGCGAGAAGAGAAGGCAAAAGCACGGTCGATGAACTATGATCAAGAAGTGATCCTAGAACAACCTACGTCACGCATAACTCCAACACCGTGTTCACTTTCCCGGACTCCGCCGAGAAGAGACCATCACGGTTACACACGCGGTTGACGTATTTTAATTAAGATCAACTTCATGTTTTCTACAACCGGACATTAACAAATTCCCATTTGCCCATAACTGCGGGCACGACTTTCGAAAGTTCAAATCCCTGCAGGGGTGTCCCAACTTAGCCCATCACAAGCTCTCACGGTCAATGAAGGATATTCCTTCTCCCAAGACAATCCGATCAGACTCGGCATCCCGGTTACAAGACATCCTCGACAATGGTAAAACAAGACCAGCAAAGCCACCCAAATGTGCTGACAAATCCCGATAGGAGCTGCACATATCTTGTTCTCAAGGCACACCAGATTGTCCAAGGTTTCGGTAGGCCAGCCTAGAGTTGCCCCTGGTGGCCACCGGCAGCTGACAGGTTGGACCAACACTCAGAGGAGCACTGGCCCGGGGGTTTAAATAAAGATGACCCTTGAGCCGGCCGACCCAAGGGAAAGAAAAAGGCTAGGTGGAAAATGGTAAAACCAATGTTGGGCCTTGCTGGAGGAGTTTTATTCAAGGCGAACTGTCAAGAGGTTCCCATTATAACCCAACCGTGTAAGGAACGCAAAATCCGGGAACATAACACCGATATGACGGAAACTAGGGCGGCAAGAGTGGAACAAAACACCAGGCATAAGTCCGAGCCTTCCACCCTTTACCAAGTATATAGATGCATTAATTAAATAAGAGATATTGTGATATCCCAACAAAATATCCATGTTCCAACATGGAACAAACTCCAATCTTCACCTGCAACTAACAACGCTATAAGAGGGGCTGAGCAAAGCGGTAACTTAGCCAAACAACGGTTTGCTAGGACAAGGTGGGTTAGAGGCTTGGTTTAACAATATGGGAGGCATGATAAGCAAGTGGTAGGTATCGCAGCATAGGCATAGCAAAAGAGCGAGCAACTAGCAAGCAAAGATAAAGTGATTTCAAGGGTATGGTCATCTTGCCTGAAATCCCGCAAGGAAGAAGAACGAGTCCATGAAGAAGACAAACGGACGTAGTCGAACGGTTCCTCACAAATGCGACTTTATCAGAACCAACCCGAAGAGGCAACACCGGAAAGAAGCACACGACATAGTAAACAACCAACACATGAACATGGCATGATATGCGGGATGCGGTATGTGATGCATATGCATGATTTGGAAAGGAATGATTGAACTTGGCCTCAACTTGTAAATCCAAGAGTGCCACTGGAAAGGTGAGTTGATTTCGGTTGAAATCGATATAAAGATCACCGGAATCGGATGCACAGTTTGGAAATGGCAAGTAAAACAAATATGGCACCGGTCTGCGATAATCAGCAAGTGACCAACTAAAAGTATCAAGATAAATATGCTACAGCACTCAAACATGACAAAAAATACATGGCAGGGATCCACTCATGATGCTTGACAAAAGATGAACACTGAGCTACGGCTAAATCACTCATTAACAGGTTCAAACAAGCATGGCAAAAGTGCAAAAGATAACAGGTTTCAGACTTGGTGAAATTAACACAAGTCTGGAATTTATCATCAGGAAGCAATCTTTAGAGCATGAAAACTACATGCTACAGGAACTTAAAATGGCAAAGCAAGGCATGGCATGAAGCTACTCAAAGCACTTAACAAAAGTCCCTTAGTGACCTTGAGTCAAAAGGGATCGGAAAATACAATTGCAAGCATGTGAACATGGCAAAAACATAAACAGATTCAGACTTGGTGAAAAACTGGAGCATGCAAAACAGTTAACGAGTAGGCATGTTACGAGCTCGATGCACTCACTACGAGGCATTGCATGACAAACTAAGCATACACCCATCAAGAAGACATGGCATAGAAGCTAGACATGGCAAGAACAACAACATAGCATGCACGAATCAACAACAATAAGCTCGGCAAAATTGCTAAACATGTTAACAATCTACCAGGAACATTTTATAGCAAAAGTAGAGCTCGATTGACTCAAGCTAGGGTGCTCCATAATTGCAAACAAAGACATGGATGGATAGAGCACAACATAATCTACAAAACATCCTTACTGAACATCCTCAAAAGAGGCACGGATCACTAGGAAACAACATGAACATATGGCATAAAAATAATGATAGGGCAAGGACTTAGTGAAATTCTAAGTCCCTGAAATCAGCATCATTGAGTAAGCTACTTTGCATGCTTGTGGTAGTCACCACAAAGATCATAAAAATACATGGCATACACCCCTGTAAAGATGGCATGGCATATAACAAAACACATGTAGAGCTCAGGATCATATCATGCACACATTAATCATGGCAAAAATGACAAAAGGCCATTTGCTGAAATAGATCTGACATAATCATCACATAGCCCTCTTCCAATAGCATTTCGGGCATCAATATGAGCTCAAATGAAAATGATGCAATGAGATGAAATGATGTAATCGTCGAGACGAACATTTTGATATGCTACACGCACGAATCGGAGCTACGAATGCAGAGTTATGATGCGATGAATATGGGCACATAATGCAAAAATCTCAGTGACTTAGGAGAATTTCGGGGTCAACCTCAAAACAGATCTGGATCGGGGCGGTTCCCGATGCTCGCCGGGGTTGGCGCCGGACTTGGGGAAGGAGGCCGGGAAAGGGGCGCCGGGAGGCTGGAGAAGCTCGGGCGGCGAGGGTTCTCCGGCGAGGTCGCGGGGACGCTGGCGAGGTCGGCGGGCAGCGGATCCGGCCGGGCTCGGGTCTCCCACGGCCGGACCTCGCGGGGCGGCGACGGAGCTTCTCGGGGTGAGGAGGAGGCGGCGCACTGGTGGCGGGACGGAGCGGTGCAGGCGAGGCACGGCAAAAGGGCTTGCCAGCGGCGAGGAGATGTGGCGGCGGGGGCGCAGGCAGCCGCGGGCCGGCGACGCGGTAGGAACGGGCCGGGCGGGCCAGGCATGCGCCTCGCGGGCCGGTGGGAGGCGCGGGGCGCGGGGCGCCCACGTGGCGGCGGCGGAGTGGAGAGGAGTGTCGGCGGGATGACGTGGCGGCACCGGATAGGGCGGAGCGAGGTGGCGGCGGTGGCTGGACATTGTCCGGCGCGGTGAGGACGCGTCCGGCGGCGCGAGGGGAGGGATTTTTAGGGTTTCGTCCGCGAAAATGGACGGGGAGGGCATATTTATAGGTAGAGGGATCTAGGAGACTCCAAATGGAGTGCGGTTTTCGGCCACGCGATCGTGATCGAACGCTCTAGATGATGGAAGGGGTTTAGGTGGGTTTTGGGCCCGTTTGGAAGGGTGTTGGTCTGCAACACACACGAGGCCTTTTCGGTCCCTCGGTTAACCGTTGGAGTATCAAACAAAGTCCAAATGACACGAAACTTGACAGGCGGTCTACCGGTAGTAAACCAAGGCCGCATAACAAGTCTTGGTACAATCCGAAAACGTTTAACACCCGCACACGAAAAGAGGTAGAAAGGGACACCGGGTGACATAGGAGCGCCGGATTGCAAAACGGACAACGGGGAAAATGCTCGGATGCATGAGATGAACATGTATGCAAATGAAATGCACATGAGGACATGATATGCAATGCATGACACGCAAGCACTGACATGGCAACAACAGTGAATAACTGGAGGACACCTGGCACATCGGTCTCGGGGCGTTACAGTAGCGGCATCGGTCTCGTAGTCTATCGGAGAGAAGAGGGGGAAGAAACAATAAATATTAAGCAAACAGATGCATAGCGATGCATGGCATGACAAGTATCGGTGCTAGGGGTGTCCTAACGCGGTATGAGGTGCTACCGGTGAAGGGGGGAAACATCCGAGAAAATATCCCCGGTGTTTCGCATTTTCGGACAAATGAACCAGAGGGGGAAAGTTGCGTGTTCGCTATGCTAGGGATGCGTGGCGAACGAACGGGCTGCGTATCCGGATTCGTCTCGTCGTTCTGAGCAACTTTCATGTACAAAGTTTTCCATCTGAGCTACGGTTTATTTTCTATTAACTTTAAAAGGTTTAAATCAATTTTAGGATTTATTTAATTATTTAAATCAACATTATCTAGAATAGTGTTTGCTGACATCATCATGACGTCAGCAGTTGACCTGGTCAACCTGACAGGTGGGTCCCACCTGTTAGTGACCCATTTTAATTAAACACATTAATTAATCTAATCAGGATTAATTAGGGAGGTGGGCCCCACTGTCATTGACAGATTAATTAATTAACTAACAATTTAATTAGTTTAGTTAATTGATTAGTTTAATTAATGAAAATTAATCAAGTTAATTAATTCTTTAATTAATTAAGTTAATTAATTCTTTAATTAAGTTAATTAATATTTTTATTTTATTTTTTAATTGTTTTCGTTCTCTGGGCGTGGGGCCCTCGTGTCATTATGCAGGGGGGCCTTAGCGGGCGCCGGCGCTAGCGGGCAGCGATGCGGGCGAACGGGCGCATCCACGGGCGCCAGATGGGGCAAACCCGGGCGCTGGCCGAGGCGATGTGCGGGCGTGGTGAGGAGGCATGGCCAGCGCGAGGCGGCGCAGGGATGCGGGGTTCATGGCCAGGACCCGCCCGGGGAGCCAGGCGCGGGGCTGCAGCGACGACCGTGGCGGCGGTGTGCGTGCGTGGAGGAGGTCAGAGGCACGAGGTGATACGTTCCAACGTATCTATAATTTTTGATTGCTCCATAGTATATTATCTACTATTTTAGGCAATATTGGGCTTTATTATCCACTTTTATATTACTTTTGGATAATCTATTAACCGGAGGCCCAACCCAGATTTGCTGTTTTATGCCTATTTCAGTGTTTCGAAGAAAAGGAATATCAGACGGAGTCGAAACGGAACGAAATCAACTAGAGAAGTTATTTTTGGAACGAAAGCCACCCGATGGACTTGGAACCCACGTCAAGGAAGGAACAAGGAAGCCACGAGGGTGGGGGGGGGCACCCACCCCCCTAGGGCGCGCCCCCTACCTCGTGGGGCCCTCGTGGCTCCCCTGACGTACTCCCTGCACCCATATATACCCACGTATCCTAAAACTTCCAGAACAGAGATTAGATCAGGAGTTCTGCCGCCAGAAGCCTCTGTAGCCACCGAAAGCCAATCTAGACCCGTTCTGGCACCCTGCCGGAGGGGGCAATCCTTCTCCGGTGGCCATCTTCATCATCCCCGTGCTCTCCATGACGAGGAGGGAGTAGTTCTCCCTCGGGGTTGAGGGTATGTACCAGTAGCTATGTGTTTGATCTCTCTCTCTCTCGTGTTCTTGAGATGATACGATCTTGATGTATCGCGAGCTTTGCTATTATATTTGGATCCTATGATGTTTCTTCCCCCCTCTACTCTCTTATAATGAATCGAGTTTCCCCTTTGAAGTTATCTTATCGGATTGAGTCTTTAAAGATTTGAGAACACTTGATGTATGTCTTGCCGTGCGTATCTGTGGTGACAATGGGATACCACATGATTCACTTGATGTATGTTTTGGTGATCAACTTGCGGGTTCCGCCCATGAACCTATGCATAGGGGTTGGCACACGTTTTCTTCATAATTCTCCGGTAGAACTTTGGGGCACTCTTTGAGGTCCTTTGTGTTGGTTGAATAGATGAATCTGAGATTGTGTGACGCATATCGTATAATCATACCCACGGATACTTGAGGTGACATTGGAGTATCTAGGTGACATTAGGGTTTTGGTTGATTTGTGTCTTAAGGTGTTATTCTAGTACGAACTCTAGGGCTGTTTGTGACACTTATAGGAATAGCCCAACGGATTGATTGGAAAGAATAACTTTGAGGTGGTTTTGTACCCTACCATAGTCTCTTCGTTTGTTCTCCACTATTAGTGACTTTGGAGTGACTCTTTGTTGCATGTTGAGGGATAGTTATGTGATCAAATTATGTTAGTATTGTTGAGGGAACTTACACTAGCGAAAGTATGAACCCTAGGCCTTATTTCCTATCATTGCAATACCGTTTACGCTCACTTTTATCACTTGCTACCTTGCTGTTTTTATTATTTCAGATTACAAATACCTTTATCTACTATCCATATACCACTTGTATCACCATCTCTTCGCCAAACTAGTGCACCTATACAATTTACCATTGTATTGGGTGTGTTGGGGACACAAGAGACTCTTTGTTATTTGGTTGCAGGGTTGCTTGAGAGAGACCATCTTCATCCTACGCCTCCTACGGATTGATAAACCTTAGGTCATCCACTTGAGGGAAATTTGCTACTGTCCTACAAACCTCTGCACTTGGAGGCCCAACTACGTCTACAAGAAGAAGGTTGTGTAGTAGACATCAAGCTCTTTTCTGACGCCGTTTCCGGGGAGGTGAGTGCTTGAAGGTATATCTTTAGATCTTGCAATCGAATCTTTTTGTTTCTTGTTTTAGCACTAGTTTAGTTTATAAAAGAAAACTACAAAAAATAATGGAATTGAGTGAAACTCCTATGCTTCACCTTTTTAATATCTTTCGTGAGTATGATGGAAAGGAAAATTGTGCTCAAGTACTAGAAGAAAAATCTATAAAATGTTTGGCACTAAATCTTTGAATGATGAGCATGATTGCAATGTTGTTAGTATGAATTCTTTGAATACCCATGATGCTAATGATGATTGCACTAGTTATGATGAAAATGCCTCCTATAAACATGTCAATTTTTGTGGAGTGCATGTTTGTAAGTACACACCAAATAGGGAAGATAGATATTGCAAGGGGCATAAGTACTTAGAAACCAAATTGTTGCAAGAAGAGCTAGATGAATGTGCTGAAAATTTAAGATATCTTACCCATACTTGCGAACTTTACAATGAACATGGTCATTTAAATATCAAATGCAAATTGTTTCATGACCGTATCGTGTCCAAAAATTGTGATGACTTGATTTCCCTTGCACATCATAATGAACTTAGTTTGCTCTTGGGTTATGAAGAAATGAAACGTATAACTGAGGGTATTCCAAAATTTAATCTCGATAAACTTCTTGGTTTTGATCTAGAGAAGATTTATATGTATTGTGTGGTGAATTGCATTGAAAATCCTTATATTGCCAATTACATAAAGAAAAGAAAACAAATAGAAGATGAAGAGAATACTAATGAAAGGGAAGAGACTTCCCAATATCCTCCTATTATTTCTTATGATGAATCAGGTAACGAGGAGGAGCCTCCTATTCAACCAATCTCATTAATAAGGGGCTCCAAAAAGAGGATTGAACCCACACATGATGTGGTGAATAAGAAGAAAAGAAAAGGAAAGAGAGGTAAAAAGATATCTCCCCCAAATAATGCTGCTCCTATTACTATTGTGCCTCATGAAAATATAATTGTGGAAGATAATGATACTTCTTATGATCTTGAAAATCTTTTTGGCACTTGCTTGGAAGAATATGATAATTGCTATACTATTGGTGCTATCCATACTATTGATGATGAAAGTGATTATGCTTATGATATGAAAAGGCCCAAGCTTGGGGATGCTATGTTTGATGAAGATGATGTTTTTGAGAATATATTTGCTGCAATTAATGTTTGTCCCAAGCTTGGGGATGCTACGCTTAATGAAGATGATAGCATGCCTCCTACTTATGATAATTATTGTGATGATACATATGCTATAAAAGTAGTAATGATTATATTTATAAAACTTGTCATGATTATGGTTACCCATTTTCTGAACATTACTCTTTTAATGTGGAAACGATCTATAGTATTCAAGTTTCCTATGATACTCCCACTATTCTGAATGAGAAGAATTTTGCCTATGTGGAGAGTAGTAAATTTTCTATACTTGTAGATCATGAAAAGAATGCTTTAGGTGCTGGTTATATTGTTGAATTCATTTATGATGCTACTGGAAATTATTATGAGGGAGGAATATATGCTTTTAGGAGTTGCAATAATATCAAGTTTCCTCTCTATGTGCTTAAAGTTTTGAAGTTATGCTTGTTTTGCCCTCCTATGCTAGTTGATTATTGTTCCCAAAAGTTGTTTGCTCACAAAATCCCTATGCATAGGAAGTGGGTTAGACTTAAATGTGTTAGTCATATTCTTCATGATGCTCTCTTTATGTTTCAATTCTTACCCTTTATGTGAGCATCATTGAAATCATCATGCCTAGCTAGGGGCGTTAAACGATAGCGCTTGTTGGGAGGCAACCCAACTTTATTTTTATTCCTTGCTTCTTGTTCCTTTTTAGTAATAAATAATTCATATAGCCTCTGCTTAGATGTGGTTTTATGCTTTTAATTAGTGTTTGTGCCAAGTAGAACCTTTGAGAAGACTTTGGGAATGTCTTGTTGATCATGCTGTAAAAAACAGAAACTTTAGCGCTCACGAGAATTGCTGCCATTTTTATTTGGAGAGCGATATTTAGTTAATTATTTCTTAAGATGATTAATATATAAATTCCTCAGGTCCAGCAATTTATTTGAGAATTTTATGAGTTCCAGAAGTATACGTTTGATCCAGATTACTACAGACTGTTCTGTTTTTGACAGATTCTGTTTTTCATGTGTTGTTTACTTATTTTGATGAATCTATGGCTAGTAAAATAGTTTATAAACCATAGATAAGTTGGAATACAGTAGGGTTAACACCAATATAAATAAAGAATGAGTTCATTACAGTACCTTGAAGTGGTGTTTTGTTTTCTTTCGCTAACGGAGCTTATGAGTTTTCTGTTAAGTTTTGTGTTGTGAAGTTTTCATGTTTTGGGTAAAGATTCGATGGACTATGGAATAAGGAGTTGCAAGAGCCTAAGCTTGGGGATGCCCAAGGCTCCCCAAGGTAATATTAAAGGATATCCAAGAGCCTAAGCTTGGGGATGCCCTGGAAGGCATCCCTTCTTTCGTCCACTTCCATCGATAACTTTACTTGGAGCAATATTTTTATTCACCACATGATATGTGTTTTGCTTGGAGCGTAAATTTATTTTGTTTGCATTTGCTTGATGTTATTTAGAACAATGTATTGCATCTTTTATTTCAATAAAAGTGGCATTGATAGCCTTTACCATGCCTATGTTACAAGTATACATGTTGCTGTTTGAAAACAGAAAGTTTACCGCTGTTGCAATAATTCCCTAGAAAAGTAAGAATGTGATAAAATGTTGAAACCTTCTGCATATTAAGCTCTGATAAATTTACTACAGTGGGAATTTTCTTTCATAATTTTTGGAGCTAGGGAAGTATGGATGTTTCTGCATTCTTTACAGACTATCCTGTTTAGGCCGATTGCTGTTGTTTTTGCATTGTTTGCATATGTTTGCTTCTTTAATGATTCTATTTGAGGGTAGGACTACTAAATATGCAGAGGCATTTAGTATTCAATGTTGAATAATAATTTTAGTGATTTGCTACAGTAGAGTATGATAAGGTTTTTGCAATGGTTTATACTAACTTATCTCACGAGTCCTTGTCGAGTTTTGTGTGGATGAAGCTTTTGAGATTTAGGGAGACCGTGATATGAGAGGAATTAAGGAGACAAAAAATCTCAAGCTTGGGGATGCCCAAGGCACCCCAAGATAATATTTCAAGAAGTCTCAAGCATCTAAGCTTGGGGAGGCCCCGGTTGGCATCCCACCTTTCTTCTTCAACAACTATCGGTTAGTTTTGGTTGATCCTAAGTTTTTGCTTCCTCACATGATGTTTGCCATTCCTAGAATGTCATTTTGCTTTGCTTGCTGTTTGAATAAAATACCAAGATCTGAAATCCTTAAATGTTAGAGAGTCTTCACATAGTTGCATAACTATTCAACTACTCATTGATCTTCACTTATATCTTTCGGAGTAGTTTGTCATTTGCTCTAGTGCTTCACTTATATCTTTTAGAGCATGGTGGTAGTTTTATTTTGAATAAATAGATAAACTCTCATGCTTCACTTAGATTATTTTGAGAGTCTTAATAGCATGGTAATTTGCTTAAAATCCTAATATGCTAGGTATTCAAGAATAATAAAATTCTCTTATGAGTGTGTTGAATACTAAGAGAAGTTTGATACTTGATGATTGTTTTGAGATATGAGGATGGTAATATTAGAGTCATGCTAGTTGAGTAGTTGTGAATTTGAGAACTACTTGTGTTGAAGTTTGTGATTCCCGTAGCATGCACGTATGGTGAACCGTTATGTGATGAAGTCGGAGCATGATTTATTTATTGATTGCCTTCCTTATGAGTGGCGGTCGGGGACGAGCGATGGTCTTTTCCTACCAATATATCCCCCTAGGAGCATGCGCTTAGTACTTTGTTTTGATAACTTGTAGATTTTTGCAATAAATATGTGTTTTCTTTATGACTAATGTTGAGTCCATGGATTATACGCACTCTCACCCTTCCACCATTGCTAGCCTCTCTAGTACCGTGCAACTTTCGCCGGTACCATAAACCCACCATATACCTTCCTCAAAACAGCCACCATACCTACCTATTATGGCATTTCCATAGCCATTCCGATATATATTGCCATGCAACTTTCCACCATCCCATTATTATGACACGCTTCATCATTGTCATATTGCTTTGCATGATCATGTAGTTGACATCGTATTTGTGGCAAGGCCACCGTTCATAATTCTTTCATACATGTCACTCATGCATCATTGCACATCCCGGTACACCGCCGGAGGCATTCATATAGAGTCATATCTTGTTCTAAGTATCGAGTTGTAAGAAAAATAAAAGTGTGATGATCATCATTTTTAGAGCATTGTCCCAGTGAGGAAAGGATGATGGAGACTATGATTCCCCCACAAGTCGGGATGAGACTCCAGACGCAAAAAAGAGAGGCCAAAGAATCCCAAATAAAAAAATAAAAAAATAAAAAATGAGAGAAAAAGAGAGAAGGGGCAATGCTACTAGCCTTTTACCACACTTGTGCTTCAAGGTAGCACCATGATCTTCATGATAGAGAGTCTCCTATGTTGTCACTTTTATATACTAGTGGGAATCTTTCATTATAGAACTTGGCTTGTGTATTCCAATGATGGGCTTCCTCAAAATGCCCTAGGTCTTCGTGAGCAAGCGAGTTGGATGCACACCCACTAATTTCTTTTGTTGAGCTTTCATACACTTATAGCTCTAGTGCATCCGTTGCATGGCAATCCCTACTCACTCACATTGATATATATTGATGGGCATCTCCATAGCCCGTTGATACGCCTAGTTGATGTGAGACTATCTTCTCCCTTTTTGTCTTCTCCACAACCACCATTCTATTCCACCTATAGTGCTATGCCCATGACTCACGCTCATGTATTGCGTGAAGATTGAAAAAGTTTGAGAACATTAAAAGTATGAAACAATTGCTTGGCTTGTCATCGGGGTTGTGCATGATTTAAATATTTTGTGTGGTGAAGATAGAGCATAGCCAGACTATATGATTTTGTAGGGATAACTTTCTTTGACCATGTTATTTTGAGAAGACATGATTGCTTAGTTAGTATGCTTGAAGTATTATTATTTTTATGTCAAAATGAACTTTTGTCTTGAATCTTTCGGATCTGAATATTCATATCACAAGTAGGAAGAATTACATTGAAATTATGCCAACTAGCATTCCACATCAAAAATTATCTTTTTTATCATTTACCTACTCGAGGACGAGCAGGAATTAAGCTTGGGGATGCTTGATACGTCTCCAACGTATCTATAATTTTTGATTGCTCCATGCTATATTATCTAGTATTTTGGGCAATATTGGGCTTTATTATCCACTTTTATATTACTTTTGGGACTAACCTATTAACCGGAGGCCCAACCCAGATTTGCTGTTTTATGCCTATTTCAGTGTTTCGAAGAAAAGGAATATCAGACGGAGTCGAAACAGAACGAAATCAACTAGAGAAGTTATTTTTGGAACGAAAGCCACCCGATGGACATGGACCCCACGTCAAGGAAGGAATGAGGAAGCCACGAGGGTGGGGGCGCACCCACCCCCCTAGGGTGCGCCCCCTGCCTCGTGGGGCCCTCGTGGCTCCCCTGACGTACTCCCTGCACCCATATATACCCACGTATCCTAAAACTTCTAGAACAGAGATTAGATCGGGAGTTCTGCCGCAGAAGCCTCCGTAGCCACCAAAAGCCAATCTAGACCCGTTCCGGCACCCTGCGAGAGGGGGCAATCCTTCTCCGGTGGCCATCTTCATCATCCCGGTGCTCTCGATGACGAGGAGGGAGTAGTTCTCCCTCGGGGCTGAGGGTATGTACCAGTAGCTATGTGTTTGATCTCTCTCTCTCTCTCTCTCGTGTTCTTGAGATGATACGATCTTGATGTATCGCGAGCTTTGCTATTATATTTGGATCCTATGACGTTTCTTCCCCCTCTACTCTCTTATAATGAATCGAGTTTCCCCTTTGAAGTTATCTTATCGGATTGAGTCTTTAAAGATTTGAGAACACTTGATGTATGTCTTGCCGTGCGTATCTGTGGTGACAATGGGATACCACGTGATTCACTTGATGTATGTTTTGGTGATCAACTTGCGGGTTCCGCCCATGAACCTATGCATAGGGGTTGGCACACGTTTTCATCGTAATTCTCCGGTAGAACTTTGGGGCACTCTTTGAGGTCCTTTGTGTTGGTTGAATAGATGAATCTGAGATTGTGTGACGCATATCATATAATCATACCCACGGATACTTGAGGTGACATTGGAGTATCTAGGTGACATTAGGGTTTTGGTTGATTTGTGTCTTAAGGTGTTATTCTAGTACGAACTCTAGGGTTGTTTGTGACACTTATAGGAATATCCCAATGGATTGATTGGAAAGAATAACTTTGAGGTGGTTTCGTACCCTACCATAGTCTCTTTGTTTGTTCTCCGCTATTAGTGACTTTGGAGTGACTCTTTGTTGCATGTTGAGGGATAGTTATGTGATCCAATTATGTCAGTATTGTTGAGGGAACTTACACTAGCGAAAGTATGAACCCTAGGCCTTATTTCCTATCATTGCAATACCGTTTACTCTCACTTTTATCACTTGCTACCTTGCTGTTTTTATTATTTCAGATTACAAATACCTTTATCTACTATCCATATACCACTTGTATCACCCATCTCTTCGCCGAACTAGTGCACCTATACAATTTACCATTGTATTGGGTGTGTTGGGGACACAAGAGACTCTTTGTTATTTGGTTGCAGGGTTGCTTGAGAGAGACCATCTTCATCCTACGCCTCCTACGGATTGATAAACCTTAGGTCATCCACTTGAGGGAAATTTGCTACTGTCCTACAAACCTCTGCACTTGGAGGCCCAACAACATCTACAAGAAGAAGATTGTGTAGTATACATCACGAGGCGGGCGACTGGCGACAACGAGCAAGCAGCACGGAGCTAGCGGACGAGGGCGGGGCGGCCGACGAGAGACAGAGGAGCTCAGGGGAGGGCGCACGGTGCGGTAGCTGACGCGGCCCGACGAGCGGAGCTCGCACACGCGGGACGGGGACATGGAAAAGCGCGGGCACAACAGGGGGGGGGGGGGCGGCGCGTCCGCGGTCGGGGCAGGGAGGGCGCGTGACCAAGGGGCTCACGGGCGCAACGATGGCGATGCGAGCTCACCGGAGCTCGCGGGGCATCGGACGACGGGTACGGTGGAGGCGCGGGCAAGAGGAGCTCGGCGCGGGCATGGCCTGGGTGGTGTTCAGCGCGAGTGGTGTCGGGGTGAGCGTGGCGACCGCGACGACGAGCAGGGGAAAGGGGAGGACGAACGGGTGCTCACCGGCGTTGGTGAGCAGGGGGCGTCGAGGTGCGTGGAGGCCGTTCGGGGAGGAGGATGGGGACGACAGGGCGACGACGGCGGTGTCATGGTCGAGGCGGCGAGCTGGTCCGGCGAGGTGGGCGCTGAGGTAGTAGGCGAGGAGGCGACGCCAGCGGAGACCTCGGGCGATGGTGGACGGCGACGGGCAGCCGCAGGGCGTCGGGGGCGATGGGATCGGGGCCGATCCCGATCCAGATCGATGGGGGAGGAGAAGGGGATCGTGGAGGGGGGCAAGTGGGTGTGTCGGTTAGTGTTTTCCCCCGAGTGGGGGTTATGGGGTAGGGGTTGGGCCGACCAGTTGGGCCTTTGCCCAGTTGGGCTGGCAACTGGGCCAAGGTTGGCCCAGTGGTTTGTGTTTTTTTTGTTTCTCTTTTGCTTTATTTTAGTTAGCAAAACAGCTTTACAAAAACATAACCCCTACTCCTAAATTAGCATAATAACATAGGCTACCTACTCCAAAAAGTTTGGTGATTATATAAACTAGATTAACATTTGTTTAGTATTTAAAATCATTTAAATAATTATTTTGCTGCTGTTTTACTTACTATAGTGCATTTAAATATTTTACAAAAGTGTGGTTTCTTCACCAATATTTAATATGGATTATTTGGCTCACTCCGAACATTTTAGTTTTAATATTTGAAAACTTTTATTGTTTGCTTGATTTTGAATTTGAATTCGAACCGTTTTCGAACTAACGCGAGATTAGCAACAGTAATCGAGGTGACGTGGCATCATTAGAAGAGGTTCATTGTAGCCTAATTATCCGGGTGTCACAATTCTCTTCCACTACAAGAAATCTCATCCCGAGATTTAAGAGGGGAGTAAGGGGGAAAGTTCTGGTTACGATATGCTAACGGATCTTCTCGAAGAAGTTAATCCCCTTCGTTGATGTCTTCAATTCTTTATTACAATGCATCATGATGAAGTTGTCGTCCTTTCTTCGGGGAACTCCATCGTACTTACGAATAGGTAAGGGGCAGCCCTACAATGATAGGATGTTATAAGGGAGAATCATCTAGGGGTATCCCAAGAATGAACATATGAGTATCTCTCGAGTTGAACAAATGAAACACATCGAGAGCAAAGTAAGACGATGCAATAAGAAGTTTCAAGTGGATAGGCAATCGTTCATTGCCTGAAACAGAGTGTGAAAGGGGTTCAGAGCAACGGGAATAAGTATTGTGTCTGATACGAGAATTGATCACTAGAAAGGTGGCTCGCAAATTACATACGAAACGAAGCGCAAGGGATAACTTTGAAACAGGGATGTACATGAGAGTCAGGTTTCGATCCTGTGGAACTGTGGGTTATGGGCCCACCATGTGGTTAAAGTAGGAGGGCACTGACATCTTGCATGGTCATGATAGCAAGGCATCATGATAGCCAGGCATGTCAGAGAAGAGACTGTCGGTTATGTTGGCAACAACATTGGTACCAAGGGCGAGGGACAAAGAGAACCATTTTCCTGCTTGTTAATTCGAGGTGGATCAATAGGCAAAGTTCTCATCCATCGGTGGTTACCGTAATGTCATCAACAATAGTAACAGGGTCTTACCGACACGATTGTGCACCTAGGTGTTTACATAAGCAGAAGAATATTGCTGCTTAGATCCTATAGATCACCGGAAAGGTTAAACAAACCAATGTAAAGGAAATGTGAGCATTAGATTAACAGAACAATGGAAAGGAAAATGTGTTTAAACACATATTTCAAGGGTATATCCTTCCCAAGGACAAGCAGAGCATGATATCCATGACAGGATATAATGTAGAAAACTCTTTAGGTAAGGAGAGAGAAATTTCATGACTTTACCCATACAGCGGTGTTTGGATAATTGAGCAGGAAACATTTAGCATTGGGCTTCAAATGTTCTTTGATGAAAATTGGAGTACCACATACATGCTTCATGACAGATTGAACATGGGTGGTCCTCGCGCGCTGAGCTGTTTCGACGAGGTTGGTGTGGACGTCCGGCTCAGGGCCCGACTCGCCGATCCGGCCGATGAAGACATGAATTCTGCCAAAGAGGACCCGGTACTCGTACTCGATTGAGCCGGCCTCGGGGCCCCAGCCTTCGTCGTCGATGTAGAGCTTGCCGCGATGACTCTTGGTCATCCGTCCCACAGCGTATCCCTTGAGCCCTTCGAAGTTCCCTTCAAGAACTCAAATCCACCGTGCGCTGGCCCCACGGTGGGCGCCAACTGTCGTGGAATTGTCACGACGAATGTCCTAGTGGAAGGACTTAGTCGTAGGGCCATCGCAACTAGGAAGCTTAAAGGGGTTAATCGGGACAATGGACACGAGATGTTTTATACTAGTTCGGCCCCTTACGATGAAGGTAAAAGCCTACGTCTAGTTGTGTTGGTATTGCTAGGGTTTCAATCTCCAAGAGGCTAACTCGCCGGCTTGGTTATCGATCTCTTGTTTCTAGTCCTAAGCTGCCACCAGGTCATCCCTTATATACACGGGTTGACGCCTGGTGGCCTACATAGTCTCGGCCGGCTCATAAATCGCGTCCGGCTCGGTGACTTCTTTTACATGCTTTTCTTTACAAGTATTTCCTTACATACGTCGGTTTACAATATTAGGCCTTAAGCCGCCTCTAGGCCTTTAGGCCTTCTATATTTGATAAACTATCGTCTTGAATGTTTACTGGGCTTCCTTTGTAACCCACCATCGGGGCTGACCCGGCCCCTCCTGGGCGGGTCATAACGGATAGCTATATCCCCAACACATCTAGTGTATTAAGTTCATGGAGAAATGGAGTAATGCAATAAGAACGATGACATGATGTAGACAAGATCCGTTTATCTATTGTGTAGATATAGATCCCATCTTTTTATCCTTAGTAGCAACGATACATACGTGTCAGTTCCCTTTCTGTCACTGGGATCAAGCACCATAAGATCGAACCCACTACCGGGCACCTCTTCCCATTGCAAGATAAATAGATGAAGTTGGCCAGACAAAACCCAAATATCGGAGAAGAAATACGAGGCTATAAGAGATCAAACAAACTCAGATAACTTTCATGGATATAAAAATATAAGATTGATCAAACTCAAAGTTCATAAGATCCCAACAAACACACCACAAAAAGAGTTACATCACACTACTAGGGAAAACCCTAGTAGTAGCGCGGGTTTTGAGGCTATCAGCAGCGCGGGCAGCCGCACTACCAATAAGGCGCTACAGCTAACTGTTAGTAGTAGCGCGGTTTGCATCCGCGCTACTACTATTGACTATATCAGCAACGCTTTTCCAGAACATGCTACTATTAGTTAGTTGTAGCGCTTTCCTAGCCCCGTGCTACTGCTATGTGTTTCATCATTTTCCCCGCTTCCTACCTAGTTTCCTACCCAATTTCGGTTTCAATAAACTGCAATTTCCAGATACTAGGTACTACTAGATATCAATTTCATAAAGCATCATAGGTACTAGGTAGTACTACCTCCGTTCCAAATTACTCGTCATGGTTTTAGTTCAAATTTGAACTAAAACCACGATGAGTAATTTGGAACGGAAGGAGTACTAGATAACAATTTCATATATAGTCAACATGCATCCTCAAGCAGTACAAGGTGATATCGATGACGATCATCATATATAGTTCTAGATGATATCGACGACGATCATCATATGTAGTTCTACATGATATCGACGACGATCAACATATGTAGTTCTAGATGATATATCCACACACATATGTAGTTCTAGATGATATCGAAGATGATCATCATCCTGAAGCCTGGGCGGTGGGTGTTCCTGATAGTAATTAGGATGGCCTGTCCAACACGAAGATTCTTGCCAATGAGGAATCTCTTCCACCCAACCGAGTTTAAGTGTGTGCGACCGTTTGTGTCCATGCGGTAAGTACAGGTGGTGACGGAGCCCCTTGCGGTAAGGCGTAGTCCAGCTAAGCCTTCTTCATCAGGCTCGATACCACAACTCACAGATAGGTTCTTTGGCAATTTCTTAATAAGAAAAACATATCAATTAATAAATAGCCTCACACATACTCTTGCAAATATATTTCTATGAAGTATAGATTTCTACACTACCAAAAGACACAGCACTACGCATTTGTACTAATTAAGCATGAATTCTACTAATAAGTTTATATGGATTATCTACACTATTAACAGTTCCTTGGATTCTACACCAGTAAGCAAGTGATCAGACTCTACACTAAAGCATATCATCGACTAGATTCCACAAAGCATATCATTGGACTCTACACTAAGCATATCATCGGATTCACTAAGCATATCATCGGATAATTTGCATTTGTAAGTATAACAATAAAGCACATATATATATATCATCAAATTAGTACAGTCAGTATAACATACTATTTCATGCCGATCGACCATGGTACTTGTCAGGCGGGTCACGAATGGCACCCCGACAAAGTCATCACGTGGCGGAATTATGTCCCATAGGTTGCACACCTCCTCCTCGCTCAGCCTCATTCTTTGAGCTACGATGGCTTCACGAAGTGGGTTCTCATCATCTTCCTCGAGTGGGTCCTCATTATCTTCATCATCTTCGTCATTGATACATCTCCAATGTATCTATAATTTTTGATTGTTCCATGCTATTATATTATCAACCTTGGATGTTTTATATGCATTTATATGCTATTTTATATGATTTTTGGGACTAACCTATTAACCTAGAGCCCAATGCTAGTTTCTATTTTTTCCTTGTTTTAGAGTATCGCAGAAAAGGAAAATCAAACGGAGTCCAATTGACCTGAAACTTCACGGAACTTATTTTTGGAAGAAAAGCAACCCGGGAGACTTGGAGTCCACGTAAGGGAAGCAACGAGGAAGCCACGAGGTACGGGGCGCGCCCACCCCCTGGCCGCGTCGTCCACCCTCGTGGGCCCCTCGTGGCTCCCCTGACGTACTTCTTCCGCCTATATATCTCCATATACCCTCAAACGATCGAGGAGCACAATAGATCGGGAGTTCCGCCGCCAGAAGCCTCCGTAGCCACCGAAAATCAATCTAGACCCGTTCCGGCACCCTGCCGGAGGGGGGAATCCCTCTCCGGTGGCCGTCTTCATCATCCTGGTGCTCTCCATGACGAGGAGGGAGTAGTTCTCCCTCGGGGCTGAGGGTATGTACCAGTAGCTATGTGTTTGATCTCTCTCTCTGTCTCGCTCATGTTCTTGAGGTGTTACGATCTTGATGTATCGCGAGCTTTGCTATTATATTTGGATCCTATGATGTTTCTTCCCCCCTCTACTCTCTTATAATGGATTGAGTTTTCCCTTTGAAGTTATATTATCGGATTGAGTCTTTAAAGATTTGAGAACACTTGATGTATGTCTTGCCGTGCGTATCTGTGGTGACAATGGGATATCACGTGATTCACTTAATTTATGTTTTGGTGATCAACTTGCGGGTTCCACCCATAAACCTATGCATAGGGGTTTGCACACGTTTCTGTCGTGATTCTCCGGTAGAAACTTTAGGGCACTCTTTGAGGTTCTATGTGTTGGTTGAATAGATGAATCTGAGATTGTGTGATGCATATCGTATAATCATACCCACGGATACTTGAGGTGACATTGGAGTATCTAGGGGACATTAGGGTTTTGGTTGATTTGTGTCTTAAGGTGTTATTCTAGTACGTACTCTAGGGCTGTTTGTGACACTTATAGGAATAGCCCAACGGATTGATTGGAAAGAATAACTTTGAGGTGGTTTCGTACCCTACCATAATCTCTTCGTTTATTCTCCGCTATTAGTGACTTTGGAGTGACTCTTTGTTGCATGTTGAGGGATAGTTATGTGATCCAATTATGTTATTATTGTTGAGAGGACTTGCACTAGCGAAAGTATGAACCCTAGGCCTTGTTTCAACACATTGCAATACCATTTATGCTCACTTTTATCATTAGTTACCTTGCTGTTTTTATATTTTCAGATTACAAAAAGCATTATCTAATATCCACATATCACTTGTATCACCATCTCTTCGCCGAACTAGTGCACCTATACAATTTACCATTGTATTGGGTGTGTTAGGGACACAAGAGACTCTTTGTTATTTGGTTGCAGGGTTGCTTGAGAGAGACCATATTCATCCTATGCCTCCTACGAATTGATAAACCTTAGGTCATCCACTTGAGGGAAATTTGCTACTGTCCTACAAACCTCTGCACTTGGAGGCCGAACAACGTCTACAAGAAGAAGGTTGTGTATTAGGCATCAATCACCTTCATCATCTTCGTCATCTTCATCATCTTCCACCAGGTTGATATAAATGACAGCCAGCTTGGGTCTTTCTGCTCTAAAGGAGAAGCTGATCAACTCACCACCAGTAAGACGCATGCGGTCGAGGAAACGGGCCCATCCATCTCCTCCAATCTGCGACATATTGCGTCCTTTCTCGACCTCCATAGTGTACAGCCCCCAGGAGCCTCAAATGTCACAGTGTCTCCTGTCAGTTTGTTGAATTTCAACCTCACGTTGCATGGGACGATCTGTGTAAAAAAAGAAAAATGACACAATGCAGTAACGCCAACACTTAAGAAATAGTTGTTACATTTCATCTAATTTCTTACTGCCGCATGAAGAAAACTCGGCTGGAAGTAGAAGCCGAACAGCTTGCCAGTTGCAAGGCTGCTGGCGCACCTTGACTTGCATAGTCGACATGGTGGTGGTGGCACCATTTTCCTAAAGCAATATGAGCAAAGGATTAACGATCCACTTCACAGGAAAGAAAAATAGTAGCATGTGATATTTTTTGTCCTTCTTCAGTTATATTTTCATAGTGGAACCCGATCCCAAAAAGTAAACAACAAACTCTCAATTAACTTACTAACACCTTCTATGATAGAACCAACAGCTAGCAGGCCAATGCCAAATCAGCCAACAAGACTCACAGACAACAAGTTCTCAATTAGCTTACTAACACCTTCTAGAATATCTCTAGATGAAGAGATTCTTCTGCGAGAAGCAATTTTAGGGGCACCTATTGCCAAAAAAAACTATTTGGCCCCTACCAAAGGTATAATCCTAAGATCTGTAATAAGTTATCTACCAAATCAAGGTACCACCTACCAAGACACATTTCATCTAATTTAGCCCCTATTGCCTAAGATAACTAATTAAAAAAACAAGTGGCAAATTTAATTGGGGTTAACTTAGCACTTGCAAACTAAATACTTGTACCACCTACCAAAGCATTTCAACTAAATTAGCACCTACATTTTGCAAAAAATAACTTATTATAGAAAAAAGCATCTAGTTATCCATATGAAATTCGTAAGCCCTCGATGCATCTAGGTAGGGCAACCCTTGGGGGGTGCTGGCGAGGAGGGGGGATGGCATGGTGACCTCGGTCGGAGGTGCTGACGAGGGGAAGGTCGGTGACTTTCCTATGAGAGGGGGTGACGACAGCGGCCGGCGAGGGGATCGAGGGTAGTCGGCCAAAGGCGCCCGGCCAGAGGTTGCGGGTGGCGAGAGGGTGGAGGAGCAGCTAGCAGAGGGGCGGCGAGAGGGGGAGGAGCATTACCTGCGGCGGCGGCAGTGGTGGCGCGCGGTGGCGGAGGAGAAACCCTTACCACAGCTGCCGGCGTCGGGCGGAGGGGGACGATGGAGAGATGAGCGTGCGGGGGGCAGGCCGTGTGTTTTGTTTTGCTGTAGCAGTAGCATGGGTACAGGGAGCGCGCTACTGCTAAGCCCAATATCAGTAGCGCTTTGTCCTGAAAAAACGCTACTGCTAAGGCTAAGCATGTAAAAACATCAAAAATATACATTGGTCATGATTGATCTTTTTGTGTAGAATCCAAATAGTCAACATGAATCCTCACCGTACCTGTATAGGCACAAGTGAAGATTCATATTGCAGCCACAAATCCTACACATACAGTTCAATGAAGACCAAGTGCTCGAGATAGTTTGAGAAGTAACATATTTAAGGTGGTAAACACCTTGTTCGCTTAGCAGTATGGGACTAAACTTAATTAGTTGCAAGAGGGGATGATACTTAGCAGCAGCGAGTTTTAAAGAAAAACGCTGCTACTAAGTACTTTAGCAGTAGCACGTCCAGGAGAAGGGCACTACTACTATATCTAGCCTAGAGGCAACACCGTGGGAATTGTAGTAGTAGTGCTCGTTTGACCTAGAGTGCTACTACTACTGGGCTATTAGTAGCGCGGTCTTCTGAAGCTCGCTACTGCTAATTAGTAGTAGCGTTTGTTTTTAAACCTCATTGCTGCTAAGATTCTGTGTATAAGGTTCTCCCTAGTAGTGTCATATGGATCTCCAAGAGACCATTGTATTGATAATCGAGAGAGAGAGAGAGAGATGAAGCCATCTAGCTACTAACTACGGGCCTGAAGGTCTACAAAGAACTACTCATGCATCATCGAAGAGGCACCAATGGAGGTGGTGAACCCCATCCGAGACGGTGTCTAGATTGGATCTGGTGGTTCTGGATTCTGCGGCGGTTGGATGAATATTTCATCAACTCTCCTAGGGTTCTGGTATTTTTGGGGTATTTATATAGCAAAGAGGCGGTTCGGGGGCACCCCAGGTGGGCACAACCCACCAGGGCACGCCTGGGCCTCCTGGCGCGCCCTGGTGGGTTGTCCCTGAGGGAAATATGCCCTAGAGGCAATAATAAAGTTATTATTTATTTCCTTATATCATGATAAATGTTTATTATTCATGCTAGAATTGTATTAACCAGAAACATGATACATGTGTGAATACATAGACAAACAGAATGTCACTAGTATGCCTCTACTTGACTAGCTCGTTGATCAAAGATGGTTATGTTTCCTGACCATAGACAAAGAGTTGTCATTTGATTAACGGGGTCACATCATTAGGAGAATGATGTGATTGTCTTCACCCATTTCGTTAGCTTAGAACTTGATCGTTTAGTTTGTTGCTATTGCTTTCTTCATGACTTATACATGTTCCTATGACTATGAGATTATGCAACTCCCGTTTACCGGAGGAACACTTTGTGTGCTACCAAACGTCACAACATAACTGGGTGATTATAAAGGTGCTCTACAGGAGTCTCCGAAGGTACTTGTTGGGTTGGCGTATTTCGAGATTAGGATTTGTCACTCCGATTGTCGGAGAGGTATCTTTGGGCCCACTCGGTAATACACATCAGTTAAGCCTTGCAAGCATTGCAACTAATGAGTTGGTTGCGGGATGATGTGTTACAGAACGAGTAAAGAGACTTGCTGGTAACGAGATTGAACTAGGTATTGAGATGCCGACGATCGAATCTCGGGCAAGTAACATACCGACGACAAAGGGAACAACGTATGTTGTTATGCGGTTTGACCGATAAAGATCTTCGTAGAATATGTAGGAGCCAATATGAGCATCCAGGTTCCGCTATTGGTTATTGACTGGAGACGTGTCTCGGTCATGTCTACATAGTTCTCGAACCCGTAGGGTCCGCACGCTTAAAGTTAGATGACGGTTATATTATGAGTTTATTCGTTTTGATGTACCGAAGGTAGTTCGGAGTCCTGGATGTTATCACGGACATGACGAGGAGTCTCGAAATGTTCGAGACGTAAAGATCAGTATATATTGGATGACTATGTTTGGACACGGGAAAGGTTCCGGAAGGTTTCGGACATTTCGGAGTATCAGAGGTTACCGGACCCCCCGGGAACTAATGGGCCTTGTTGGGCCTTAGTGGAGAGAGAGAGGGGCCGGCCAGGGTAAGAGACGCGCCCTCCCCTTGAGTCTGAATAGGACAAGGAAGGGGGAGCAGCGCTCCCCTTGCCTTTCCCCTCTCCCACTCCTTCCTCCCCCTCCTTCTTGGATTAGGGAAGGGAGGGGCAAACCTACTTGGAGTAGGTTTCCCCCTCCTAGGGCGCGCCACCACCTTGGCCGGCCCTCTCCTCCTCCTCCCTTTATATACGGAGGAGGGGGCACCCCATAGACACAACAATTGATCTCTTAGCCGTGTGCGGTGCCCCCCTCCACCATAATCTATCTCAATCATATCGTAGCGGTGCTTAGGCGAAGCCCTGCGTCGGTAGAACATCATCATCGTCACCACACCGTCGTGCTGATGAAACTCTCCCTCAACACTCGGCTGGATCGGAGTTCGAGGGACGTCATCGAGTTGAACGTGTGCAGAACTCGGAGGTGCCGTGTGTTCGGTACTTGATCGGTCGGATCGTGAAGACGTACGACTACATCAACCGCGTTGTGCTAACGCTTCCGCTTTCAGTCTACGAGGGTACGTGGACACACTCTCCCCTCTCGTTGCTATGCATCACCATGATCTTGCGTGTGCGTAGGAATTTTTTTGAAATTACTACGTTCCCCAACAGTGGCATCCGAGCCAGGTTTTATGCATAGATGTCATATGCACGAGTAGAACACAAGTGAGTTGTGGGCGATACAAGTCATACTGCTTACCAGCATGACATACTTTGGTTCGGCAGTATTGTTGGATGAAGCGGCCCGGACCGACATTACGTGTACGCTTACGCAAGACTGGTTCTACCGACGTGCTTTGCACATAGGTGGTTGGCGGGTGTCAGTTTCTCCAACTTTAGTTGAACCAAGTGTGGCTAAGCCCAATCCTTGAGAAGGTTAAAACATCACTAACTTGACGAACTATGGTTGTGGTTTTGATGCGTAGGTAAGAACGGTTCTTGCTCAGCCCGTAGCAGCCACGTAAAACTTTGCAACAACAAAGTAGATGACGTCTAACTTGTTTTTGCAGGGCATGTTGTGATGTGATATGGTCAAGGCATGATGCTATATTTTATTGTATGAGATGATCATGTTTTATAACCGAGTTATCGGTAACTGGCGGGAGACATATGGTTGTCGCTTTATTGTATGCAATGCAATCGCCATGTAATGCTTTACTTTATCACTAAGCGGTAGCGATAGTCGTAGAAGCATAAGTTGGCGATATGACAACGATGCTACGATGGAGATCAAGGTGTCACGCCGGTGACGATGGTGATCATGACGGTGCTTCGGAGATGGAGATCACAAGCACAAGATGATGATGGCCATATCATATCACTTATATTGATTGCATGTGATGTTTATCTTTTATGCATCTTATCTTTCTTTGATTGACGGTAGCATTATAAGATGATCTCTCACTAAATTATCAAGACATAAGTGTTCTCCCTGAGTATGCACCATTGTGAAAGTTCTTTGTGCTAAGACACCACGTGATGATCGGGTGTGATAGGCTCTACGTTCAAATACACCGGGTGCAAAACAGTTGCACACACGGAATACTCAGGTTAAACTTGACGAGCCTAGCATATAACAGATATGGCCTCGGAACACTGAGGTCGAAAGGTCAAGCGTGAATCATATAGTAGATATGATCAACAGAGTGATGTTCACCATTGAAACTATTCCATCTCACGTGATGATCGGACATGGTTTAGTTGATTTGGATCACGTGATCACTTAGAGGATTAGAGGGATGTCTATCTAAGTGGGAGTTCTTAAGTAATATGATTAATTGAACTTAAATTTATCATGAACTTAGTACCTGATAGTTTCTTGCTTGTCTATGTTGATTGTAGATAGATGGCCCGTGTTGTTATTCCGTTGAATTTGCGTTCCTTGAGAAAGCAAAGTTGAAAGATGATGGTAGCAATTACATGAACTGGGTCCGTAACTTGAGGATTATCCTCATTGCTGCACACAAGAATTACGTCCTGGAAGCACCGCTGGGTGCTAGGCCTGCTGTAGATGCTGCTGACAATGTTAAGAACGTTTGGCAGAGTAAAGCTGATGACTACTCGATAGTTTAGTGTGCCATGCTTTACGGCTTAGAACCGGGACTTCAATGACGTTTTGAACGTCAAGGAGCATATGAGATGTTCCAGGAATTGAAGTTAATATTTCAAGAAAATGCCCGGATTGAGAGATATGAAGTCTCCAATAAGTTCTATAGCTGCAGGATGGAGGAGAATAGTTCTGTTAGTGAACATATACTCAAAATGTCTAGGTATCATAATCACTTGACTCAACTGGGAGTTAATCTTCCTGTTGATAGTGTCATTGACAGAGTTCTTCAATCACTGCCACTAAGCTACAAAGCTTCGTGATGAACTATAATATGCAAGGGATGAATAAGACAATTCTCGAGCTCTTCGCGATGCTAAAGGCTGCGGGGGTAGAAATCAAGAAGGAGCATCAAGTGTTGATGGTCAATAAGACTGCCAGTTTCAAGAAAAAGGGCAAAGGGAAGAAGAAGGGGAACTTCAAGAAGAATGGCAAACAAGTTGCTGCTCAAGAGAAGAAACCCAAGTCTGGACCTAAGCCTGAGACTGAGTGCTTCTACTGCAAGCAGACTGGTCACTGGAAGCGGAACTACCCAAGTATTTGGCGGATAAGAAGGATGGCAAGGTGAACAAAGGTTTATGTGATATACATGTTATTGATGTGTACCTTACTAATGCTCGCAGTAGCACCTGGGTATTTGATACTGGTTCTGTTGCTAACATTTGCAACTCGAAACAGGGACTACGGATTAAGCGAAGATTGGCTAAGGACGAGGTGACGATGCGTGTGGGAAATTGTTCCAAAGTCGATGTGATCACAGTCGGCATGCTACCTCTACATCTACCTTCGGGATTAGTTTTAGACCTGAATAATTGTTATTTGGTGCCAACGTTGAGCATGAACATTATATCTGGATCTTGTTTGATGCGAGACGGTTATTCATTTAAATCAGAGAATAATGGTTGTTCTATTTATATGAGTAATATCTTTTATGGTCATGCACCCTTGAAGAGTGGTCTATTCTTATTGAATCTCGATAGTAGTGATACACATATTCATAATATTGAAGCCAAAAGATGCAGAGTTGATAATGATAGTGCAACTTATTTGTGGCACTGCCGTTTAGGTCATATCGGTATAAAGCACATGAAGAAACTCCATACTGATGGACTTTTGGAACCACTTGATTATGAATCACTTGGTACTTGCGAATCGCGCCTCATGGGCAAGATGACTAAAACGCCGTTCTCCAGAACTATGGAGGAGCGAGGAATAGATTTATTGGAAATCATACATACAGATGTGTGTACTCCGATGAATATTGAGGCTCGCGGCGAGTATCGTTATTTTCTCACCTTCACAGATGATTTAAGCAGATATGGGTATATCTACTTAATGAAACATAAGTCTGAAACATTTGAAAAGTTCAAAGAATTTCAGAGTGAAGTTGAAAATCATCGTAACAAGAAAATAAAGTTTCTATGGTCTGATCGTGGAGGAGAATATTTGAGTTACGAGTTTGGTCTTCATTTGAAACAATGCGGAATAGTTTCGCAACTCACGCCACCCGGAACACCATATCGTAATGGTGTGTCCGAACGTCGTAATTGTACTTTACTAGATATGATGCAATCTATGATGTCTCTTACTGATTTACCGCTATCATTTTGGGGTTATGCTCTAGAGACAGTTGCATTCACGTTAAATAGGGCACCATCAAAATCCGTTGAGACGACGCCTTATGAACTATGGTTTGGCAAGAAACCAAAGTTGTCGTTTCTTAAATTTTGGGGCTGAGATGCTTATGTGAAAAAGCTTCAACCTGATAAGCTCGAACCCAAATCAGAGAAATGTGTCTTCATAGGATACCCAAAAGAGACTGTTGGGTACACCTTCTATCATAGATCCGAAGGCAAGACTTTTGTTGCTAAATTTGGAATCTTTCTAGAGAAGGAGTTTCTCTCGAAAGAAGTGAGTGGGAGGAAAGTAGAACTTGATGAGGTAACTGTACCTGCTCCCTTATTGGAAAGTAGTTCATCACAGAAACCGGTTCCTATGACACCTACACCAATTAGTGAGGAAGTTAATGATGATGATCATGAAACTTCAGATCAAGTTGTTACTGAACCTCGTAGGTCAACCAGAGTGAGATCCGCACCAGAGTGGTACGGTAATCCTGTTCTGGAGGTTATGTTGCTAGACCATGACGAACCTACGAACTACGAAGAAGCGATGGTGAGCCCAGATTCCGCAAAATGGCTTGAAGCCATGAAATCCGAGATGGGATCCATGTATGAGAACAAAGTATGGACTTTGGTTGACTTACCCAATGATTGGCAAGCCATTGAAAATAAATGGGTCTTCAAGAAGAAGACTGACGCTGACGGTAATGTTACTGTCTATAAAGCTCGACTTGTTGTAAAAGGTTTTCGACAATTTCAAGGGATTGACTATGATGAGACTTTATCACCCGTAGCGATGCTTAAGTCTGTCTGAATCATGTTAGCAATTGCTGCATTTTATGATTATAAAATTTGGAAAATGGATGTCAAAACTGCATCCCTGAATGGATTTCTAGAAGAAGAGTTGTATATGATGCGACCGGAAGGTTTTGTCGATCCAAAGGGAGCTAACAAAGTGTGCAAGCTCCAGCGATCCATTTATGGACTGGTGCAAGCCTCTCGGAGTTGGAATAAACGTTTTGATAGTGTGATCAAAGCTTATGGTTTTATACAGACTTTTGGAGAAGCCTGTATTTACAAGAAAGTGAGTGGGAGCTCTGTAGCATTTCTGATATTATATGTGGATTACATATTGTTGATTGGAAATGATATAGAATTTTTGGATAGCATAAAGGATATCTGAATAAAAGTTTTTCAATGAAAGATCTCGATGAAGCTGCTTATATATTGGGCATCAAGATTTATAGAGATAGATCAAGACGCTTAATTGGACTTTCACAAAGCACATACCTTGACAAAGTTTTGAAGAAGTTCAAAACGGATCAAGCAAAGAAAGGGTTCTTGCCTGTGTTACAAGGTGTGAAGTTGAGTAAGACTCAATGCCCGACCACTACAGAAGATAGAGAGAAAATGAAAGATGTTCCCTATGCTTCAACCATAGGCTCTATCATGTATGCAATGCTGTGTACTAGACCTGATGTGTGCCTTGCTATTAGTTTCCAAAGTAATCCAGGAGTGGATCACTGGACAGCGGTCAAGAACATCTTGAAATACCTGAAAAGGACGAAGGATATGTTTCTCATTTATGGAGGTGACAAAGAGCTCATCGTAAATGGTTACGTCGATGCAAGCTTTGACACTGATCTAGACGATTCTAAATCGCAAACCGGAGACATGTTTTTATTAAACGGTGGAGCTGTCAGTTGGTGCAGTTCTAAACAAAGCGTCTGTAACATCCCGGATGTAGTTTGCCATAATTGTACTCCAACTCTTGCCATTTTCGGCCCTAAGTAATGATATTCCCTCATGGTTGGGTTTTGTCTTCGTTTTGCTTTTCGTTCATGTCATGCATTTCATATCATGTCATCATGTGCATCGCATTTGCATATGTGTTCGTCTCATGCATCCGAGCATTTTCCCCGTTGTCCGTTTTGCGATCCGACACTCCTATGTCCTCTGGCACCCCCTTTTGCCTCTTTTCGTGAGCGGGGTTAAACATTCTCGGAATGGACCAAGATTTTCCAAGCGGCCTTGTTGCACCACCGGTAGACCGCCTATCAAGTTTCATGCCATTTGGAGTCCGTTTGATACTCCAACGGTTAACCGGGGAACCGTAATGGCCTCATGTGTTGCAGCCCAACACCCCTACAAAGTGGCCGAAAACCCATCCAAACCCCCTCCATCCTCTCGTCCGTTCGATCACGATCGCGTGGCCGAAAACCGCACCTCATTTGGACTCTCCTAGCTCCCTCTACCTATATAAACACCTTCCCCTCTGAAATTCGCAGTCCAAACCTACCCTAACCTTCCCCGCCGCCGCCAGACATTTCATCCCGCGCCGACGGACACGTCCGCCCGCTACCGCCACCGTGCCCGCACCAGTGACGGGCTGCCACGTAGCCTCCGCCACCGCACACCGTCGGCGGCCCGCCAGGCCCGCACGGGGCCCTCCCGGCCCGCGCGCCCGGGCCGTCGCTCGCCGCCCGCGCCCGCCTGCCCTGCCGCCCGCGCCCGTGCGTGCCGGTCGCCGCCCGTCGCTCTCCGCCGCCCACGCCCGCGCGTGCCGGTCGCCGCCCGTCGCTCTCTGCCGCCCCGCGCCGTGTGTCGACGCCGCCTCCTCATCGTCGACCTCCTCCGCCGCCCCGAGCGCGCCGGCGACGTCCATCCAAGCTCCGGCCGCCTCTCCTCTCCTCTTCGGCGAGCTTCGATCCGGTCAACCTCGGGTTCCACGCCACCTCAAACCCTAGATCTGGATCCAGAGGAGGTCGAATTTCCCTATGTCCTTTATTCCTGTAACTTTTCTTAGCCGTGTTTATCGCATCATAACTTTGTGCTGGGTGGTCTGTTTGGTGCATATGAGATATCAAAATGTTCATCTCGATGTGCTCTTTATTTTGTTCCATTGCACCATGCTTGTTTGAGTCCATCTTGACGCCCAAATTGTTGATGAAGTGCTATAAAATGTTAGGTGCTGATTCTTAACAGATCTTGAGCATTTGTCATTTTTGCCATGATTATTGTGTGCTGCATATGGTCATGAGCTCTACATGTGTTTTGGGCTATGCCATGCCATCTTTACAGGGGTGTACGCCATGTAATTTTGTGATCAATGTGGTGACTAACACAAGCATAAAAAGTAGCTCTCGTGATATTGCTGATTTCAGAGACTTAGAATTTCACTAAGTCTTTGCTCTGCTGTTATTTTTATGCCATGTGTTCATGTTGCTATAGAGAGATCCATGCTTCTTTTGAGTATGTTCAGTAAGGATGATTTGGACATATGGTTATGCTCTATCCATCCGTGTCCCTGTTTGCATTTATGGAGTACCCTAGCAGGACTCAATCTTGCTCTACTTTTGCTACAAAATGTTCCCGGCAGATTGTTTACATGTTAATCAATTTTGCCAAGGTTGTTGTAGTTGATCCATGTATGCTATGAGATTGTTCTTGCCATGGTTAGATTCTTGATCATGTCTTGTTGTTGTAGTTGATCCATGCATGCTATGAGATTGTTCTTGCCATGGTTAGATTCTTGATCATGTCTTGTTGCTGGTAGTATGCTTAGTTTTTCATGCAATGCCTTGTGTTGAGTGCATCGAGCTCGCAAACATGCCTTCATAATACTGTTTTTGCCATGTCCAGTTTTCTGCTAAGTCTGAATCTGTTAACGAAACTTGCTATGTTTACATGGGTGCCATCATATTTTATGTGCCCTTTTGCCTTATGGTCAGTAAGGGACTTTTGTTATATGCTTTGAGCATATTCATGCCATGCCTTGTATTGCTATGTTCTGTTCCTGTAGCATGTTGTTATCTTGCTCTAAACATTGCTTCCTGATGTTAATTCCTGACATGTTAGTATTTTCACCAAGTCTGTGAAGCTAATATCTTTTGCACTTTTTCCATGCTTGTTTGAACCTGCTCTTGTGTGATTTAGCCGTAGCTCAGTGTTCATATTTTGTCAAGCATCTTGAGTAGATCACAGCCATGTGCCTTGTTGTTATGTTGGAGTGCAGTAGCTTAGTTTCTTGTTGCATTCTAGATGGCATCGTGCTGTTTATCGCAGAATTGTGTCATTCTCGTTTTGCTTGCCATTTGCAAACCGTGCATCCGTTTCCGGTGATCTTTATACCGATTTCGACCAAAATCAACTCATCTTTCCAGCGGAACTCTTGGTTTGCCAAGTTGAGGCATGGTTCAATCTTTTCCTTCCAGAGCATACATATGCATTGCATATCACATCTCGCATATCATGGCATGTTTTGCATCATGTTGCTTGCGCATTGCACCGTGGTTGATTGTGGTTTCCTTTGCTTGTGTTCTTGCTTTGGGTAGAGCCGGGAGACAAGTATGTGATCGAGGAACCCGCTGAGTACGCTTACGAGGATGAAGCTTATGTCAACTCGGAGAACTTTGCAGGCAAGATGACCATACCCTCGAAATCACTTCTATCTTTGCTTGCTAGTTGCTCGCTCTTTTGCTATGCCGCGATACCTACCACTTGCTATATCATGCTTACCATATTGCCATGTCAAGCCTCTAACCCACCTTATCCTAGCAAACTGTTGTTTGGCTATGTTATCGCTTTGCTCAGCCCCTCTTATAGTGTTGCTAGTTGCGGGTGAAGATGGAGTTTGTTCCTTGTTGGAACATGCTTAATGTTGGGATATCATTATTATATCTTGTTTACTTTAATGCACCTATATACTTGGTAAAGGGTGGAAGGCTCGGCCTTATGCCTGGTGTTTTGTTCCACTCTTGCCGCCCTAGTTTCCGTCATACCGGTGTTATGTTCCTTGATTTTACGTTTTCGCAGTTGGGTTATAATGGGAACCCCTTGACAGTTCGCCTTGAATAAAACTCCTCCAGCAAGGCCCAACCTTGGTTTTACCATTTGCCACCTAAGCCTTTTTCCCTTGGGTTCCGCGGACTTAAGGGTCATCTTTATTTTAAACCCCCGGGCCACTGCTCCTCTGAGTGTTGGTCCAAAATAGAGCCACTTGCAGCGCCACCTCGGGGAAACTTGAGGGTTGATTTTAGTTGTACATAGTGTTCATCCGGTGTGCCCTGAGAACGAGATATGTGCATCTCCTATCGGGATTTGTCGGCACATCGGGCGGCTTTGCTGGTCTTGTTTTACCATTGTCGAAATGTCTTGGAACCGGGATTCCAAGTCTAATCGGGTCTTCCTGGGAGAAGGAATATCCTTCGTTGACCGTGAGAGCTTGTGATAGGCTAAGTTGGGACACCCATGCAGGGTTTTGAACTTTCGAAAGCCGTGCCTGCGGTTATGGGCAGATGGGAATTTGTTAATATCCGGTTGTAGAAAACCTGACACTTAACATAACTAAAATGAATCAACAGCGTGTGTAGCCGTGATGGTCTCTTTTCGGCGGAGTCCGGGAAGAGAACACGGTCTCGTGTTATGCTTGAACGTAAGTAGTTTTAGGATCACTTCCTGATCTTTATAGCTTCTCGACCGTGCTTTGCTTCTCTTCTCGCTCTCATTTGTGCAAGTTAGCCACCATATATGCTAGTGCTTGCTACGGCTCCACCTCACTACCTTTTCCTACCCACAAGCTTAAATAGTCTTGATTGCGAGGGTGTGAGATTGCTGAGTCCCCGTGACTCACATATTACTTCCAAAACCAGATGCAGGTGCCGACGATGCCAGTGTAGGGGATGCAACTGAACTCAAGTGGGACTTCGACGAGGATTCATGACGTTACTATGTTTCCTTTCCAGACGATCAGTAGTGGAGCCCAGTTGGGGCGATCGGGGATCTATTGCATTAGGGGTTGTCTTTCTTTATTTGGTTTCGTAGTCGGACCTTGTTTGTATTCTGGACGATGTAATGCTATATTTATGTATTGTGTGAAGTGGCGATTGTAAGCCAACTCTTTATCCCTTTCGTATTCAGTACATGGGATGTGTAAAGATTACCCCTCTAGCGACATGCCTACTATGCGGCTATGCCTCTAAGTCATGCTCCGACACGTGGGATATATAGCCGCATCGTGGGTGTTATAGCGTCGTAGTGGGATCTACATGTGAAGCGGAGTACATAGCTGCTTCAGAAGCAGCAAATGAAGGAGTCTGGATGAAGGAGTTCATATCCGATCTAGGTGTCATAACTAGTGCATCGGGTCCAATGAAAATCTTTTGTGACAATACTAGTGCAATTGCTTTGGCAAAGGAATCCAGATTTCACAAGAGAACCAAGCACATCAAGAGACGCTTCAAATCCATCCGGGACCAAGTCCAGGTGGGAGAGATAGAGATTTGCAAGATACATACAGATCTGAATGTTGCAGACTCGTTGACTAAGACTCTTCCACGAGCAAAACATGATCAACACCAAGGCTCCATGGGTGTTAGAATCATTACTGGGTAATCTAGATTATTGACTCTAGTGCAAGTGGGAGACTGAAGGAAATATGCCCTAGAGGCAATAATAAAGTTATTATTTATTTTCTTATATCATGATAAATGTTTATTATTCATGCTAGAATTGTATGAACCGGAAACATCATACATGTGTGAATACATAGACAAACATAATGTAACTAGTATGCCTGTACTTGACTAGCTCGTTGATAAAAGATGGTTATGTTTCCTGACCATAGACAAAGAGTTGTCATTTGGTTAACGGGGTCACATCATTAGGAGAATGATGTGATTGAATTGACCCATTTCGTTAGCTTAGCACTTGATCGTTTAGTTTGTTGCTATTGCTTTCTTCATGACTTATACATGTTCCTATGACTATGAGATTATGCAACTTCCGTTTACCGGAGGAACACTTTGTGTGCTACCAAACGTCACAATGTAACTAGGTGATTATAAATGTGCTCTATAGGTGTCTCCGAAGGTACTTGTTGGGCTGGCGTATTTTGAGATTAGGATTTGTCACTCCGATTGTCGGAGAGGTATCTCTCGGCCCACTCGGTAATACACATCACTTAAGCCTTGCAAGCATTGCAACTAATGAGTTGGTTGCGGGATGATGTGTTACAGAACGAGTAAAGAGACTTGCCGGTAACGAGATTGAACTAGGTATTGAGATACCGACGATCGAATCTCGGGCAAGTAACATACCGATGACAAAGGGAACACCGTATGTTGTTATGCGGTTTGACCGATAAAGATCTTCGTAGAATATGTAGAAGCCAATATGAGCATCCAGGTTCCGCTATTGGTTATTGACCGGAGACGTGTCTCAGTCATGCCTACATAGTTCTCGAACCCGTAGGGTCCGCACGCTTAAAGTTAGATGACAGTCATATTATGAGTTTATATGTTTTGATGTACCAAAGGTAGTTCGGAGTACCGGATGTGATCACGGACATGATGAGGAGTCTCGAAATGTTCAAGATGTAAAAATCAATATATTGGACGACTATGTTTGGACACCGGAAAGGTTCCGGAAGGTTTCAGACATTTATCGGAGTACCGGAGGTTACCGGAACCCCCCGGGAACTAATGGGCCTTGTTGGGCCTTAGTGGAGAGAGAGAGGGGCCGGCCAGGGCAAGAGACGTGCCCCCTCCCCTTGAGTCCGAATAGGGCAAGGAAAGGGGGGGGGCAACGCCCCCTTGCCTTTCCCCTCTCCCACTCCTTCCTCCCCCCTCCTTCTTGGATTAGGAAAGGGAGGGGCAAACCTACTTGGAGTAGGTTTCCCCCTCGTAGGGCGCGCCACCACCTTGGCCGGCCCTGTCCTCCTTCCCCTTTATGTACAGAGGAGGGGGGCACCCCATAGACA
This sequence comes from Triticum aestivum, assembly GCF_018294505.1. Classification (NCBI taxonomy): domain Eukaryota; kingdom Viridiplantae; phylum Streptophyta; class Magnoliopsida; order Poales; family Poaceae; genus Triticum; species Triticum aestivum. Next base: position 589,650,354 of record NC_057797.1, read on the forward strand.
CAACAATTGATCTCTTGATCTCTTAGCCGTGTGTGGTGCCCCCTCCACCATAATCCACCTCGATCATATTGTAGCGGTGCTTAGGCGAAGCCATGCATCGGTAGAACATCATCATCGTCACCACGCCATCGTGCTGACGAAACTCTCCCTCAACAATCGGCTGGATAGGAGTTCGAGGGACGTTATCGAGTTGAACGTGTGCAGAACTCGGAGGTGCTGTGCGTTCGGTACTTGATCGGTCGGATCATGAAGACGTACGACTACATCAACTGCGTTGTGCTAACGCTTCCGCTTTAGGTCTACGAGGGTACGTGGACACACTCTCCCCTCTCATTGCTATGCATCACCATGATCTTTCGTGTGCGTAGGAATTTTTTTGAAATTACTATGTTCCCCAACAGTCCCCTCCTCGGGACTCCCCCAGGTGCAACTAGGGCCCAAAATGTTCCTTCTGGTCCATAAAAAATCTCCGTAAAGTTTCATGGCATTTGGACTCCGTCTGATATTGATTTTCTGCGATGTAAAAAACACGGAAATAACAGGAACTGGCACTTGGCACTATGTCAATAGGTTAGTACCAAAAAATGATATGAAATGACTATAAAATGGTTATAAAACATCCAAGATTGATAATATAACAGCATGGAACAATCAAAAATCATAGATACATTGGGGACGTATCAACATCCCCAAGATTAACTCCTACTCGTCCTCGAGTAGGTAAGTGAGACAAAAATAATTTTTGACGTGGAGTGCTATTTAACATGTTATATCATATTCTTTTCTTTATTGCATGGACATTTGGACTTTTATATGATTCAAAGCAATAGTCTAGTGTTGACATAATGATTTAGATACTCAAGCATATCAACAAGCAACCATGGCTTTCAAAATGTCAATGTTAAAATAAGTTATCCCTACAAAATCATATAGTCTTGTCATGCCCTGTCTTCTTAACACAAAGTATTTATCATGCACAACCCCGATGACAAGCCAAGCAATTAGTTCATACTTTTTAACATGCTTCAGCTTTTTCAACTCTTACGCAATACATGAGCGCAAGCCATGGATATAGCACTACAGGTGGAATAGAGTATGATGATAGGGGTAAATATAGAGAAGACAAAAAAGTAAGAAAGTCTCACATCGATGCGGCTAACCAACGGGCTATGGAGATGCCCATCAATCGATATAAATGTGAGGAGTAGGGATTGCCATCCAACGAATGCACTAAGATCTATAAGTGTATGAAAGCTCAATATGAAAACTAAGTGGGTGTGCATCTAATCCTATAAAATTCCCACTACTATATGAAAGTGATAACATAGGAGACTCTCCATATGAAAAACATGGTGCTACTTTGAAGCACAAGTTTGGTAAAGGATACTAAGGGCCTGTTTGGTTCATGGCTAACTTTGCCACAACTAAGCTTAGGCAAAGTGTGGCTGCCACAAAAAGTGTGGCTCACAAAATGACCACCACAAGTGTGGCAAGATTTGACAAAAAGTTGAGCCTATGACATGTGGACCAAGTGGCTAGAAAAGTGTGGCAATAAACCAAACACATGCCTAAGCTATTGGGGCATGACTAAGGTTTGGCTTGCCAAGCTTAGGCTACAAACCAAACAGGCCCTAGCAATGCCCCTTCCGTCTTTATTTATTTATTTATTTATTTTCACTCTTTTTTCGTTTTCCCTCTTTTTCCTTTCTCTCTCTTTTTTCTCATTGTCCGGAGCCTCATCCCGACTTGTGGGGGAATCATAGTCTCTATCATCCTTTCCTCACTGGGGCACTGCTCTAAAAATGAATAATGATGATCATCACACTTCTATTTACTTATAACTCAAAAGAAATAAAAATTACAACTCGATACCTATGGCAAAGTATGACTCTATATGAATGCCTCTGGCATGTACCAGGATGTGCAATGATCTAGCGTAACATTTATGAAAAATGATGAACGGTGGCTGAGCCACAACTACTATGTCAGCTATATGATCATGCAAAGCAATATGACAGTGAATGCTCAAGTCATCAAACGGAAGCGGTGGAAGTTGCATGACAATATATCTCGGAATGGCCATGGAAAATCCATAATAGGTAGGTATGGTGGCTGTTTTGAGGAAGATATAATAAGGCTTATGTGTGATAGAGCGTATCATATCATGGCGTTTGGATGCACCTGCGAAGTTTGCACTGATGTCTACTACACAACCTTCTTCTTGTAGATGTTGTTGGGCCTCCAAGTGCAGAGGTTTGTAGGACAGTAGCAAATTTCCCTCAAGTGGATGACCTAAGGTTTATCAATCCATGGGAGGCGTAGGATGAAGATGGTATCTCTCAAGCAACCCTGCAACCAAATAACAAAGAGTCTCTTGTGTCCCCAACACACCCAATACAATGGTAAATTGTATATGTGCACTAGTTCGGCGAAGAGATGGTGATACAAGTGAAATATGGATAGTAGATAATGATTTTTGTAATATGAAAATATAAAAACAGCAAGGTAGCAAGTGGTAAAAGTGAGCACAAACGGTATTGCAATGCTAGGAAACAAGGCCTAGGGTTCATACTTTCACTAGTGCAAGTTCTCTCAACAATAATAATATAATTGGATCATATAACTATCCGTCAACATGCAACAAAGAGTCACTCCAAAGTCACTAATAGCGGAGAACAAACGAAGATATTATGGTAGGGTACGAAACCACCTCAAAGTTATTCTTTCTGGTCGATCTATTCAAGAGTTCATACTAGAATAACACGTTAAGACACAAATCAACCAAAACCCTAATGTCACCTAGATACTCCAATGTCACCTCAAGTATCCGTGAGTATGATTATACGATACGCATCACACAATCTCAGATTCATCTATTCAACCAACACAAAGAACTTCAAAGAGTGCCCCAAAGTTTCTACCGGAGAGTCAAGACGAAAACGTGTGCCAACCCTTATGCATAAGTTCACGAGGTCACGGTACTCACAAGTTGATCACCAAAACATACATCAAGTGGATCACGTGATATCCCATTGTCACCACAGATAAGCACATGCAAGACATACATCAAGTGTTCTCAAATCCTTAAAGACTCAATCCTATAAGATAACTTCAAAGGGAAAACTCAATTCATCACAAGAGAGTAGAGGGGGAGAAACATCATAAGATCCAAATATAATAGCAAAGCTCGTGATACATCATGATCGTACCACCTCAAGAACATGAGAGAGAGAGAGATCAAACACATAGCTACTGGTACATACCCTCAGCCCCGAGGGTGGACTACTCCCTCCTCGTCATGAGAGCGCCGAGATGATGAAGATGGACACCGGAGAGGGATTCCCCCCTCCGGCAGGGTGCCGGAACGGGTCTAGATTGGTTTTCGGTACTTACGGAGGCTTCTAGCGGCGGAACTCTCGATCTATTCTGCTCCCCAATGTTTTTAGGGTATATTGATATATATAGGCGAAAGAAGTCGGTTAGGGGAGCAATGAGGGGCCCACGAGGGTGGGGGCGCGCCCAGGCGGGCAGGCGCGCCTCCCTGCCTCGTGGCCACCTCGAAGCTTCCCTGACGTCTACTCCAAGTCTCCTGGATTGCTTCCGTTCCAAAAATAACTTTCCCGAAGGTTTCATTCCGTTTGGACTCTGTTTAATATTCCTTTTCTTCGAAACACTGAAATAGGCAAGAAAACAACAATTTGGGCTGGGCCTCCGGTTAATAGGTTAGTCCCAAAAATAATATAAAAGTGTAAGATAAAGCCCGTTATCATCCAAAACAGATAATATAATAGCATGGAACAATCAAAAATTATAGATATGTTGGAGACGCATCAAGTATCCCCAAGCTTAATTCCTGCTTGTCCTCGAGTAGGTAAATGATAAAAACAGAATTTTTTATGTGGAATGCTTCCTAACATATTTCTCAATGTAATTTTCTTTATTGTGGCATCAATGTTCAGATCCGAAAGATTCAAGATAAAAGTTTAATATTGACATAAAAATAATAATACTTCAAGCATACTAACTAAGCAATCATGTCTTCTCACAATAACATGGCCAAAGAAACTTCATCCCTACAAAATCATACAGTTTGGTCATGCTCCATTTTCGTCACACAAGAATGCTCTCATCATGCACAACCCTGATGACAAGCCAAGCAATTGTTTCATACTTTAGTAATCTCAAACTTTTTTCAACCTTCACGCAATACATGAGCGTGAGCCATGGATATAGCACTATGGGTGGAATAGAATATAATGAAGGGGGTTATGTGGAGAAGACAAAAAAGGAGAAAGTCTCACATTGACGCGGCTAATCAATGGGCTAGGGAGATGCCCATCAATTGATGTCAATGCAAGGAGTAGGGATTGCCATGCAACGGATGCACTACAGCTATAAATGTATGGAAGCTCAACAAAAGAAACTAAGTGGGTGTGAATCCAACTTGCTTGCTCACAAAGACCTAGGGCACTTGAGGAGGCCCATTGTTGGAATATACAAGCCAAGTTCTACAATGAAAAATTCCCACTAGTATATGAAAATGACAAAACAAGAGACTCTCTATCATAAAGATCATGGTGCTACTTTGAAGCACAAGTGTGGAAAAAGGATAGTAGAATTGCCCCTTTTGATTTTCCTTTTTTGGGGACAATGCTCTATTAATGATGATCATCACACTTCTATTTATTTACAACTCAATGATTACAACTCGATACTAGAATAAGATATGACTCTATATGAATGCCTCCGGCGGTGTACCGGGATGTGCAATGACTCATGAGTGACATGTATGAAAGAATTATGAACGGTGGCTTTGCCACAAATATGATGTCAACTACATGATCATGCAAGGCAATATGACAATGATGATGCGTGTCATAATAAACGGAATGGTGGAAAGTTGCATGGCAATATATCTCGGAATGGCTATGGAAATGCCATAATAGGTAGGTATGGTGGATGTTTTGAGGAAGATATAAGGAGGTTTATGTGTGACAGAGCGTATCATATCATGGGGTTTGGATGCACCGGCGAAGTTTGCACCAACTCTCAATGTGAGAAAGGGCAATGCACGGTACCGAAGAGGCTAGCAATGATGGAAGGGTGAGAGTGCGTATAATCCATGGACTCAACATTAGTCATAAAGAACTCACATACTTATTGCAAAAATCTACAAGTCATCAAAAACCAAGTATTACGCGCATGCTCCTAGGGGGTAGGTTGGTAGGAAAAGACCATCGCTCGTCCCCGACCGCCACTCATAAGGAAGACAATCAAATAACACCTCATGTTTCAAATTTGTTACACAATGTTTACCATACGTGCATGCTACGGGACTTGCAAACTTCAACACAAGTACTTCCTCAAATTCACAACTACTCAACTAGCACAACTTTGATATCACTATCTCCATATCTCAAAACAATCATCAAGTATCAAACTTCTCTTAGTATTCAATGCACTTATATGAAAGTTTCTTATTATGCCTAAAAGCAAATTGCCATGTTGTCCTAAAGGACTCTCAAAATAATATAAGTGAAGCATGTGAGATCAATTATTTCTATAAAATAAAACCACCGCCGTGCTCTAAAAGATATAAGTGCAGCACTAGAGCAAAAACTATATAGCTCAAAAGATATAAGTGAAGCACATAGAGTATTCTAATAAATTTCAATTCATGTGTGTCTCTCTCAAAAGGTGTGTACATCAAGGATGATTGTGGTAAACTAAAAAGCAAAGACTCAAATCATACAAGACGCTCCAAGCAAAACACATATCATGTGGCGAAAAAATATAGCTCCAAGTAAAGTTACCGATGAATGAAGACGAAAGAAGGGATGCCTCCCGGTGCATCCCCAAGCTTAGGTTCTTGGTTGTCCTTGAATATTACCTTGGGGGTGCCTTGGGCATCCCCAAGCTTAGGCTCTTGTGAAGGAAATATGCCCTAGAGGCAATAATAAAGTTATTATTTATTTCCTTATTTCATTATAAATGTTTATTATTCATGCTAGAATTGTATTAACCAGAAACATAATACATGTGTGAATACATAGACAGACATAGTGTCACTAGTATGCCTCTACTTGACTAGCTCATTGATCAAAGATGGTTAAGTTTCCAAACCATAGACATGAGTTGTTATTTGATCAATGGGATCACATCATTAGGAGAATGATGTGATTGACTTGACCCATTCCGTTAGCTTAGCACTTGATCGTTTTTGTTTACTGCTATTGCTTTCTTCACGACTTATACATGTTCTTATGACTATGAGATTATGCAACTCCCGAATACCGGAGGAACACTTTGTGTGCTACTAAACGTCACAACGTAACTGGGTGATTATGAAGGTGTTCTATAGGTGTCTCCGATGGTACTTGTTGAGTTGGCATAGATCAAGATTAGGATTTGTCACTCCGATTGTTGGAGAGGTATCTCTGGGCCCTCTCGGTAATGCACATCACTATAAGCCTTGCAAGCAATGCAATTAATGAGTTAGTTGCGGGATAGTGCATTACGAAACGAGTAAAGAGACTTGCCAGTAACGAGATTGAACTAGGTATTGGGATACTGACGATCGAATCTCGGGCAAGTAACATACCGATGACAAAGAGAACAACGTATAGTGTTATGCAGTTTGACCGGTAAAGATCTTCATAGAATATGTAGGAACCAATATGAGCATCCAAGTTCCGCTATTGGTTATTGACCGGAGACATGTCTCGGTCATGTCTACATAGTTCTCGAACCCGTAGGGTCCGCACGCTTAAAGTTCTATGACGATTAGTTTTATGAGTTTATATGTTTTGATGTACCGAAGGTAGTTCAGAGTCCCGGATATGATCACGGACATGACGAGGAGTCTCTAAATGGTCGATACATGAAGATTGATATATTGGAAGCCTACATTTGGACATCGGAAGAGTTCCGGGTAAAATCAGGGTTTTACCGGAGTACCGGAGGGGTTACCAGAACCCCCCGGGGGGCTAATGGGCCTTGTTGGGCCATAAGGGAAAGAGAGAGGGGCCGGCCTAGGGCAGGCAGCGCCCCCTCCCCTCTGGTCCGAATTGGACTAGGAGAGGGGGGGCCCTTTCCTTCTCTTTCTCTCCCTTCCTTTCCCTCTCCTAGTAGGAGTAGGAAAGAGGGGAATCCTACTCCTACTAGGAGGAGGATTCCTCCTCCTGGCGCACCAACAAGGGCCGGCCGGCCTCCCCCTTGCTCCTTTATATACAGGGGCAAGGGGCACCTCTAGACACACAAGTTGATCACAAAGATCTCTCGCAGCCGTGTGCGGTGCCCCCCTCCACCATAATCCACCTCGGTCATACTGTAGCGGTGCTTAGGCGAAGCCCTGCCACGGTAGCCTCATCAACATCGTCACCACACCGTCGTGCTAACGAAACTCTTCCCCGAGCTCTACTGGATCGTGAGTTCGTGGGACGTCACCGAGCTGAACGTGTGTTGAACACGGAGGTGCCGTACGTTTGGTATTGAGGATCGGTCGATCGTGAAGACATACGACTACATCAACCGCGTTGTCATAACGCTTCTGCTTAACGGTCTATGAGGGTACGTGGACGACACTCTCCCCTCTTGTTGCTATGCATCACCATGATCCTGCGTGTGCGTAGGAAAATTTTGAAATTACTACGTTCCCCAACAATGGCATCCGAGCCTGGTTTTATGCGTAGATGTTATATGCACGAGTAGACCACAAGTGAGTTGTGGGCGATACAAGTCATACTTCTTACCAGCATGTCATACTTTGGTTCGACGGTATTGTTGGATGAAGCGGCCCGGACTGACATTACGCATAAGCTTACGAGAGACTGGTTCTACCGACGTGCTTTGCACATAGGTGGCTGGCGGGTGTCAGTTTCTCCAACTTTAGTTGAACCGAGTGTGGATACGCCCGGTCCTTGAGAAGGTTAAAACAGCACTAACTTGATGAACTATCGTTGTGGTTTTGATGCGTAGGTAAGAACGGTTCTTGCTCAGCCCGTAGCAGCCATGTAAAACTTGCAACAAAGTAGAGGACGTCTAACTTGTTTTTGCAGGGCATGTTGTGATGTGATATGGTCAAGACATTATGCTATATTTATTGTATGAGATGATCATTTTTGTAACTGAGTTATCAGCAACTGGCAGGAGCCATATGGTTGTCGCTTTATTGTATGCAATGCAATCGCCCTGTAATTGCTTTACTTTATCACTAAGCGGTAGCGATAGTCATAGAAGCAATAGTTGGCGAGACGACAACGATGCTACGATGGAGATCAAGGTGTCGTGCCGGTGACGATGGTGATCATGACGGTGCTTCGGAGATGGCGATCACAAGCACAACATGATGATGGCCATATCATCACTTATGTTGATTGCAAGTGATGTTTATCCTTTATGCATCTTATTTTGCTTTGATTGACGGTATCATTATAAGATGATCTCTCACTAAATTTCAAGATAAAAGTGTTCTCCCTGAGTATGCACCGTTGCCAAAGTTTGTCGTGCCGAGACACCACGTTATGATCGGGTGTGACAAGCTCTACGTCTACAATGGGTGCAAGCCAGTTTTGCACACGCAGAATACTCGGGTTAAACTTGACGAGCCTAGCATATGCAGATATGGCCTCGAAACACTGAGACTGAAAGGTCGAGCGTGAATCATATAGTAGATATGATCAACATAGTGATGTTCATCATTGCAAACTACTCCATCTCACGTGATGATCAGACGTGGTTTAGTTGATTTGGATCACGTGATCACTTAGATGATTAGAGGGATGTCTATCTAAGTGGGAGTTCTTAAGTAATATGATTAATTGAACTTAAATTTATCATGAACTTAGTACCTGATAGTATTTTGCTTATCTATGTTGTTGTAGCTAGATGGCCCGTGTTGTTGTTCCATTGAATTTTAATGTGTTCCTTGAGAAAGCAAAGTTGAAAGATGATGGTAGCAATTACACGGACTGGGTTCGTAACTTGAGGATTATCCTCATTGCTGCACAGAAGGATTACGTCCTGGAAGCACCGCTAGGTGTGCCACCTGCACCGGCAACTGCAGACATTGTGAATGCCTGGCAGTCACGTGTTGATGACTACTCGATAGTTCAGTGTGCCATGCTTTACGGCTTAGAACCGGGACTTCAACGACGTTTTGAACGTCATGGACATATGAGATGTTCCAGGAGTTGAAGTTAATATTTCAAGCAAATGCCCAGATTGAGAGATATGAAGTCTCCAATAAGTTCTACAGCTGCAAAATGGAGGAGAATAGTTCTGTCAGTGAACATATACTCAGAATGCCTGGGTACCACAACCACTTGACTCAGCTGGGAGTTAATCTTCCTGATGATAGTGTCATTGATAGAGTTCTTCAATCGCTGCCACCAAGCTACAAGAGCTTCATGATGAACTATAATATGCAAGGGATGGATAAGAAGATTCCCGAGCTCTTCACAATGCTAAAGGTTGCGGAGGTATAAATCAAGGAGCATCAAGTGTTGATGGTCAACAAGACCACCAGTTTCAAGAAAAAGGGAAGAAGGGGAACTTCAAGAAGAACGGCAAACAAGTTGCTGCTCAGGAGAAGAAACCCAAGTCTGGACCTAAGCCTAAGATTGAGTGCTTCTGCTACAAACAAACTGGTCACTGGAAGTGGAACTGCCCCAAGTATTGGGCGGATAAGAAGGATGTCAAGGTGAACAAAGGTATATGTGATATACATGTTATTGATGTGTACCTTCCCAGAGCTCGCTGTAGCACCTGGGTATTTGATACTGGTTCTGTTGCTAATATTTGCAACTCGAAACAGGGACTACGGATTAAGCGAAGACTGGCTAAGGACGAGGTGACGATGCGCGTGGGAAATGGTTCCAAAGTCGATGTGATCGCCGTCGGCATGCTACCTCTACATCTACCTTCGGGATTAGTTTTAGACCTAAATAATTGTTATTTGGTGCCAACGTTAAGCATGAACATTATATCTAGATCTTGTTTGATGCGAGACGATTATTCATTTAAATATGAGAATAATGGTTGTTCTATTTATATGAGTAATATATTTTATGGTCATGCACCCTTGAAGAGTGGTCTATTTTTTGAATCTCGATAGTAGTGATACACATATTTATAATGTTGAAGCCAAAAGATGCAAAGTTGATAATGATAGTGCAACTTATTTGTGGCACTGCCGTTTGGGTCATATTGGTGTAAAGCGCATGAAGAAACTCCATACTGATGGACTTTTGGAATCACTTGATTATGAATCACTTGGTACTTGCGAACCATGCCTTGTGGGCAAGATGACTAAAACGCCGTTCTCCGGAACAATGGAGCGAGCAACAGACTTGTTGGAAATCATACATACTGATGTACGTGGTCCGATGAATACTGAAGCTCGCGGCGGGTATCATTATTTTCTCACCTTCACACATGATTTGAGAAGATATGGGTATATCTACTTAATAAAACATAAGTCTGAAACATTTGAAAAGTTCAAAGAATTTCAGAGTGAAGTGGAAAATCATCATAACAAGAAAATAAAGTTTCTATGATCTGATCGTGGAGGAGAGTATTTGAGTTATGAGTTTGGTCTACATTTGAAACAATGTGGAATAGTTTCGCAACTCACGCCACATGGAACACCACAGCGTAATGGTGTGCCCGAACATCGTAATCGTACTTTACTAGATATGGTGCGATCTATGATGTCTCTTACTGATTTACCGCTATCGTTTTGGGGTTATGCTTTAGAGACGGCTGCATTCATGTTAAATAGGGCACCATCAAAATCTGTTGAGATGACGCCTTATGAACTATGGTTTGGCAAGAAACCAAAGTTGTCGTATCTTAAAGTTTGGGGCTGCGATGCTTATGTGAAAAAGCTTCAACCTGATAAGCTCGAACCCAAATCAGAGAAATGTGTCTTCATAGGATACCCAAAGGAAACTATTGGGTACACCTTCTATCACAGATACGAAGGCAAGACATTCGTTGCTAAGAATGGATCCTTTCTAGAGAAGGAGTTTCTCTCGAAAGAAGTGAGTGGGAGGAAAGTAGAACTTGATGAGGTAATTGTACCTGCTCCCTTATTGGAGAGTAGTTCGTCACAGAAACCGGTTCCTATGACACCTACACCAATTAGTGAGGAAGCTAATGATGATGATCATGAAACTTCAGATCAAGTTACTACCGAACCTCGTAGGATCCGCACCAGAGTGGTACGGTAATCCTGTTCTGGAGGTCATGTTAATTGACCATGACGAACCTACGAACTATGAGGAAGCGATGATGAGCCCAGATTTCGCAAAATGGCTTGAGGCCATGAAATCTGAGATGGGATCCATGTATGAGAACAAAGTGTGGACTTTGGTTGACTTGCCCGATGATCGGCAAGCCATTGAGAATAAATGGATCTTCAAGAAGAAGACTGACTCTGACGGTAATGTTACTGTCTATAAAGCTCGACTTGTTGTAGGTTTTCGACAAGTTCAAGGAGTTGACTACGATGAGACCTTCTCACATGTAGCGATGCTTAAGTCCCTCCGAATCATGTTAGCAATTGCCGCATTTTATGATTATGAAATTTGGCAAATGGATGTAAAGAATGCATTCCTGAATGGATTTCTGGAAGAAGAGTTGTATACGATGCAACCTGAAGGTTTTATCGATCCAAAGGGTACTAACAAAGTGTGCAAGCTCCAACGATCCATTTATGGACTGGTGCAAGCCTCTCGGGGTTGGAATAAATGTTTTGATAGTGTGATCAAAGCATATGGTTTTATACAGACTTTTGGAGAAGCCTGTATTTACAAGAAAGTGAGTGGGAGCTCTGTAGCATTTCTAATATTATATGTGGATGACATATTGTTGATTGGAAATGATATAGAATTTCTAGATAGCATAAAAGGATACTTGAATAAGAGTTTTTCAATGAAAGACCTCGGTGAAGCTGCTTATATATTGGGCATCAAGATCTATAGAGATAGATCAAGATGCTTAATTGGACTTTCACAAAGCACATACCTTGATAAAGTTTTGAAGAAGTTCAAAATGGATCAAGCTAAGAAAGGGTTCTTGCCCGTGTTACAAGGTGTGAAGTTGAGTAAGACTCAATGCCCGACCACTGCAGAAGATAGAGAGAAAATGAAAAGTGTTCCCTATGCTTCAGCCATAGGCTCTATCATGTATGCAATGCTGTGTACCAGAGCTTATGTGTGCCTTGCTATTAGTCTAGCAGGGAGGTACCAAAGTAATCCAGGAGTGGATCACCGGACAGCGGTCAAGAACATCCTAAAGTACCTGAAAATGACCAAGGATATGTTTCTCGTTTATGGAGGTGACAAAGAGCTCATCGTAAATGATTACGTTGATGCAAGCTTTGACACTGATCCGGAGGATTCTAAATCACAAACCGGATATGTGTTTATATTGAATGGTGGAGCAGTCAGTTGGATCAATTCTAAACAGAGCGTCGTGGCGGGATCTACATGTAAAGCGGAGTACATTGCTGCTTTGGAAGCAGCGAATGAAGGAGTCTGGATGAAGGAGTTCATATCCGATCTAGGTGTCATACCTAGTGCATCGGGTCTAATGAAAATCTTTTGTGACAATACCGGTGCAATTGCCTTGGCAAAGGAATCCAGATTTCACAAGAGAACCAAGCACATCAAGAGACGCTTCAACTCCATCCGGGATCAAGTCCAAGTGGGAGACATAGAGATTTGCAAGATACATACTGTAACGCCCCAAGACCGGAGCTTTAGATGCCTTCCATGTTTCCGAGTGTTGTCGGGTGATTCGTTTTGGTTCGTTGCATCATGTGCATTGCATCATGTCATCATGTCATCATGTCATAAGTCTTTTGCATCTCAACTAAATAATTTTTATGGATCTTGGATCCATTTAAATTGAGGGAATTCACATGGTGATTCTCTTTACAACATATCCTCTCGATATTTAGAGAGCTATAGTAATATTCCAATTATTTGGATTTACCGCAAACACACTTGCAAAATATTCCGATGCCTTTGTTATCTTAATTCTCGGTCTCCAACATGGCCATATTTTTTCTTTCATCATATTTCACAGCTCCACCAAAAATCCGAACATTTTTGGACACCTCTTATTCCTAGTCCTTGTTCAAACCATTTGAATTAAATTCAAATGACTTTGAATTAAATTCTTGCAATCATGTCTCCCCTAATTTTCGTGGACCGTGCACATTTTTATGAGTCCGTGAAAATTATCCCCATGCTCAAAATCCTTCCCTAACCCTGTCTTTCTTTCCTCTCTCTAATTTCTTTTCTGTTTAAGGTTTAAGTTTTTAAAGAGAGTTGGAGAGGGAAGGGAGAGGCCCAGCCTAGCCGACCACTTAGGCCCATCCAGCCGGCCCACCTAACTGCTCTAACCCTAGCCCAACCCCCACTCTCCCTCGTCTCCTCCTCTAGCGCCGCCAGAAGCCCCACGACCGAACCTTCCTCTCCCTCGATCCCATCTTCTCTCCCTCGATACCTCTCTTTACCCCCGTTCCCTCAGCGCCGCCACCCTCTCCGTCCGAGATGAACCCCGCGCCGATCCCCCTTGTCCTCCAGCCCCGCTACTGTCGCCGGCTACCGAGGAGCCGCGCCACTCCTTCCCGTCCTCACACGTGCCAGGGGACGAGCTCCTCTCGCTGCGCCTCTGTTGGCTTCGTCATCGACCAGATGCGCCCGACGAGCTCCCCGAGCGAGCTCACTCGCGGCCCCTACGTACCTGCGCGCCCGACGCCATCCCACCTCCAAGTTCGCCGCGCCACGGTTGCTTATTATACCGCAACCGCCAGCCTCTCCTTCCTCCTGCCCGGTTTCCCCTCCAAGTCCCTCAACTGGAGCGCCGCGCCTACGCCCTGCTTCCTCGTCACCGGAGAGCGTCGCGCCGTCTTCCTCTCCTCCTGCCTGCAACCGAGCCCTGCTGCCGCTGCCCTTCTGCAACGCTGCCGTCCGCGACCAGCAGGAGGCCGCCGCTCGCGTTGCAGCCCCTGCTGCCGGCGACCTCGCCTTGACCCGACAAGTTCACCGGAGTCCCTCTGCTGCAGCCCCGCGTCGACTTCCCCTGCTCAGCAGTAGCTCGTCATCTCCAGCGCTGCCCCTTCTCGAGTCTAGTACCACCGCCTAGAGTTTTTGACTTGCTTCGTTTTGGATTGAAGACCGAGACGAGACCGCCAAGATGCATCCTGGTGTCGCTGAAGACACGTGAACATCTACACGACGACCGCCGAGTACCTCTTCGCGAGTACCACTACCATCGCGTGGATCCACCAAGACCGTGGAGTAAACGAACAAGTACCCCTACGCGCGAAGACGCCAAGACCGTTTCGGGATTCGCCAAATACCACTACGGCCAGAGACCTCGATGCCCGACGCCTAAAACGATCACCGAACCGGAAAAAATGCCAAGTACTAGGTCAACGAGAACCGCCAAGTTCGTCTTCCGCCGTCTCCGAAATCGCCAAGTACCACGATGATACAAGAACAACTACCGTCGACGTGCATTTTGCCAAGTACCACTACCGTCGACCCTCGAAGACTCTGTGGACGTCAAGTTTCTCGCCGTGCCTCGGAACATCTACGGAAACTTGTGAGACTAAGAACGTGAACGACTACCGTCGCCACGAGAACGACTGCTTCCCACAACGAACCGTGAACAACTACTTCCTCTACCATCACCGAGTACCACTACTTCCCACGACGATCATGAACGACTACACCGCTTGACCCAAACCGTTCCGATTTTGCACGCTCCGAAAGGTATGACCGCCGAGACGATGATCCGTGGAACAAATGCATGTTGGTTGTTGTAATCCGCCCGTGAACATTAGTTGTTCCCTCGTTTGACACCGTCGTCGACTCATGGGACACCCGGTATCCGGGATCACCCCACCATCTCTAGCATGTTCCGAACATCTGCACCCTTGCTTCCTTTGCAGCGGTATCTCCATGAGCTACCGGAACTGATATGGTGCCATGGCATCATTTTCGGATTCGTCACCATGGCACCCTTTCTTTCCACCACGGTGACAAATGCTTCATAATGCTCTTATCAACTTTTAATAAAAATTGCATAAACTTGCACATGTCATCCGCATCATGATAACAACATTTAAAATGTTTAAATTGTTGTTGGCATTTTAATTGCTTATGCATATGGCGATTTATCGGATTTGTTGTTTGTTATATCCGGCCCCATTTAAATTGCTTAGTTAGATAGTTTCTTTTATGCTTCACCCATGCCATGCTAACCAACATTTAATATTGTTGGGTACATAAACAAGAGCGAACTAAATAATTATTGTGGTGTCCGTCAATATGCAACTCGTTGCATATTGAACTCCACTTAATTTGTAGGATTGCTTGTGCACTTTGCCATGCCATGCTTCTTTAAACCGGACATGCATCATACTTGTTTATGCATCATGCCATGTTTATTGTGATGGTTGTTTATTATGTTATTTGCTTCTTTCCGGTGTTGCTTCTTCGGTTAGTTCCGGCAACGTCGCGTTTCTGAGGATCCGTTCGACTTCGTCCATTTGTCTTCTTCATGGACTCGTTCTTCTTCCTTGCGGGATCTCAGGCAAGATGACCATACCCTCAAAATCACTTCTATCTTTGCTTGCTAGTTGCTCGCTCTTTTGCTATGCCTATGTTGCGATACCTACCACTTGCTATGATGCCTCCCATATTGTTAAGCCAAGCCTCTAACCCACCTTGTCCTAGCAAACCGTTGTTTGGCTATGTTACCGCTTTGCTCAGCCCCTCTTATAGTGTTGTTAGTTGCAGGTGAAGATTGGAGTTGTTCCTTGTTGGAACATGGATATTTTGTTGGGATATCACAATATCTCTTATTTATTTAACACATCTATATACTTGGTAAAGGGTGGAAGGCTCGGCCTTATGCCTGGTGTTTTGTTCCACTCTTGCCGCCCTAGTTTCCGTTATATCGATGTTATGTTCCCGGATTTTGCGTTCCTTACACGGTTGGGTTATAATGGGAACCCCTTGACAGTTCGCTTTGAATAAAACTCCTCCAGCAAGGCCCAACCTTGGTTTTACCATTCGCCACCTAGCCTTTTCCCTTAGGAGTCGCGCATCCCGAGGGTCATCTTTATTTTAACCCCCCGGGCCAGTGCTTGTCTAAGTGTTGGTCCGAACTAGAGCCACTTGCGGCGCCACCTCGGGGAAACTTGAGGGCTGGTTTTAGCTGTACGTAGTGTTCATCCGGTGTTTCCCTGGGAACGAGATATGTGCAGCTCCTATCAGGATGTCAGTGCATCGGGCGGTCTTGCTGGACTTGTTTTACCATTGTCGAGGATGTCTTGTAATCGGGATGCCGAGTCTGATCGGATTGTCTTGGGAGAAGGAATATCCTTCGTTGACCGTGAGAGCTTGTGATGGGCTAAGTTGGGACACCCCTGCAGGGTTTTGAACTTTCGAAAGTCGTGCCCGCGGTTATGGGCAGATGGGAATTTGTTAATGTCCGGTTGTAGAAAACCTAAAGTTTATCTTAATTAAAACGCATCAACCATGTGTGTTACCGTGATGGTCTCTTCTCGGCGGGGTCCGGGAAGTGAACACGGTGTTGGAGTTATGCTTGACGTAGGTTGTTCTAGGATCACTTCTTGATCATAGTTTCTTTTGCGTATGTTAGCCACCATATATGCTAGTTGCTTGCTGCAGCTCCACCTCATACCTTTTACCCTACCTATAAGCTTAAATAGTCTTGATCGCGAGGGTGTGAGATTGCTGAGTCCCCGCGACTCACAGATACTTCCAAAACCAGTTTGCATGTGCCGATGATACCGTGCAGGTGACACAACTGAGCTCAGGAGGAGCTCGATGAAGATCTTGTCCATTGTGTTGTTTCATTTCAGTCAATCAGTAGTGGAGCCCAGTTGGGACGATCGAGGATCTGTGTAGCTTTTGGAGTAGTCTTCTTTTATTTTGGTTCCATAGTCGGACCTTGATTGTATCTGGATGATGTAATGCTTTATTCATGTATTGTGTGAAGTGGCGAGTGTAAGCCAACTATGTATCTCTTTCCCTTATGTATTACATGGGTTGTTTGCGAAGATTACCTCACTTGCGACATTGCTTTGAATGCGGTTATGCCTCTAAGTCGTGATTCGACAAGTGGGAGATACAGCCGCATCGAGGGCGTTACACATACGGATCTGAATGTTGCAGACACGTTGACTAAGCCTCTTCCACGAGTAAAACATGATCAGCACCAAGGCTCCATGGGTGTTAAAATCATTACTGTGTAATCTACATTATTGACTCTAGTGCAAGTGGGAGACTGAAGGAAATATGCCCTAGAGGCAATAATAAAGTTATTATTTATTTCCTTATTTCATGATAAATGTTTATTATTCATGCTAGAATTGTATTAACCGGAAACATAATACATGTGTGAATACATAGACAAACATAGTGTCATTAGTATACCTCTACTTGACTAGCTCATTGATCAAAGATGGTTAAGTTTCCAAACCATAGACATGAGTTGTTATTTGATCAATGGGATCACATCATTAGGAGAATGATGGGATTGACTTGACCCATTCCATTAGCTTACACTTGATCATTTTTGTTTACTGCTATTGTTTTCTTCATGAATTATACATGTTCTTATGACTATGAGATTATGCAACTCCCGAATACACATAGAAAACAGAATCTGTCAAAAACAGAACAGTCTGTAGTAATCTGGATCAAACGTATACTTCTGGAACCCCAAAAATTCTAAAATAAATTGATGGACGTGAGGAATTTATCTATTAATCATCTTCAAAAAGAATTAACTAAATATCACTCTCCAGTAAAAAATGGAAGCAAATCTCGTGAGCGCTAAAGTTTCTGTTTTTACAGCAAGATCGCAAAGACTTTCCCCAAGTCTTCCCAAAGGTTCTACTTGGCACAAACACTAATTAAAACATAAAAACTCAATCATAACAGAGGCTAGATAAATTATTTATTACTAAACAGGAAGAAAAAGCAAGGAACACAAATAAAAATTGGGTTGCCTCCCAACAAGCGCTATCGTTTAACGCCCCTAGCTAGGCATGATGATTTCAATGATGCTCACATAAAGGATAAGAATTGAAACATAAAGAGAGCATCATGAAGAATATGACTAGCACATTTAAGTCTAACCCTATTCCTATGCATAGGGACTTTGTGAGCAAACAACTTGTGGGAACAAGAATCAACTTGCATAGGAAAGCAAAACAAACATAACTTCAAAACTTTAAGCACATAGAGAGGAAACTTGATATTATTGCAATTCCTACAAGAATACGTTCCTCCCTCATAGTAATTTTCAGTAGCATCATGAATGAATTCAACAATATAACCAGCACCTAAAGCATTCTTTTCATGATCTACAAGCATAGAAATTTTATTACTCTCCACATAAGCAAAATTCTTCTCATTCGGAATAGTGGGAGTATCATAAGAGACTCAAATACTATAAATTGTTTTCACATTAAAATAGTAATGTTCAGAAAAAGGGTAATCATAATCATGAAAAGTTTTAATATAATCACCACTACTTTTTATAGCATAGGTATCATCACAATAATTATCATAAGTAGTAACTTTGTTCTCATCATAATCGATTGAAACATCTTCCAAGATAGTGGAATCATTACTAAATAAAGTCATGACCTCTCCAAATCCACTTTCATAATTATCGCAATAAGATTAAACACCCTCCAAAATAGTGGGATCATTACTTCCTAAAGTTGACACTCTTCCAAACCCACTTTCACCAATATAATCATCATAAGTAGGGGGCATGCTATCATCATAACAAATTTGCATATCAAAACTTGGGAGGCTAAAAATATCATCTTCATTAAACATAGAATCCCCAAGCTTGGGACAAACATTAATTGCAGCAAATATATTTTCAAACATGTCATTCTCATCAAACATAGCATCCCCAAGCTTGGGCCTTTTCATATCATAAGCATAATCATTCTCATCATTAATAGTATGTATAACAATTATCATCATCACAATGAGTAATAGGAGCAACATCATTTTGGAGCGATACCTCTTTACCTTTACTTGTCCATCTTTTCTTTTTCTTCTTCACATTAAGTATGGGTTTATCCCTCTTTTTGGAGCTCCTTATTAATGAGATTTGTTGAATAGAAGGCTCCTCATCGTTACCTGATTCATCGTAAGAAATAATAGGAGGACATTGGGAAGTCTGTTCCCTTTCATTACTATTCTCTTCATCCTCTATTTGTTTTCTTTTCTTTATGTAATTGCAAATATAAGGATTTTCAATGCAATTCACCGCACAATACATAAAAATTTCTTCTAGATCAATATCGAGGAATTTCTCAAGGTTATATTCTGGAATATGCTTAGTTATACATTTCATTTATTCATAACCCAAAAGTAAACTAAGTTCATTCTGATGTGCAAGGGAAATCAAATCATCACAATTTTTGGACACGATGCGATCATGAAACAAATTGCATTTGAGATTTAAATGACCATGTTCATTGCAAAGTTCACAAGTATGGTTAAGAAATTTTAAATTTTTAGCACAAACATCTAGGCTTTCTTGAAACCATTTAGTTTACAAATACTTATGCCTCTTGCAAAATCTATCTTCCCTATTTGGTGTGTACTTGCAAACTCTATGCACTCCACAAAAATTGACATGCTTATAAGAGACATTTTCATTATGACTAGTGCAATCATCATTAGTACTATGGATATTCAAGGAGTCCATACTAACAACATTGCAATCATGCTCATCATTCAAAGATTTAGTGCCAAACATTTTATAGACTTCTTCTTATAGCACTTGAGCACAATTTTCCTTTCCATCATTCTCACAAAAGATATTAAAAAGATGAAGCGTATGAGGCAAACTCAAATCCATTTTTTTTGTAATTTTCTTTTATAAACTAAACTAGTGATAAAACAAGAAACTAAAAGATTCAATTGCAAGATCTAAAGATATACCTTCAAGCACTAACCTCCCCGGCAACGACGCCAGAAAAGAGCTTGATGTCTACTACACAACCTTCTTCTTGTAGACGTTGTTGGGCCTCCAAGTGCAGAGGTTTGTAGGACAGTAGCAAATTTCCCTCAAGTGGATGACCTAAGGTTTATCAATCCGTGGGAGGCGTAGGATGAAGATGGTCTCTCTCAAGCAACCCTGCAACCAAATAACAAAGAGTCTCTTGTGTCCCCAACACACCCAATACAATGGTAAATTGTATAGGCGCACTAGTTCGGCGAAGAGATGGTGATACAAGTGCAATATGGATAGTAGATAATGGTTTTTGTAATCTGAAAATATAAAAACAGCAAGGTAGCAAGTGGTAAAAGTGAGCACAAACGGTATTGCAATGCTAGGAAACAAGGCCTAGGGTTCATACTTTCACTAGTGCAAGTTCTCTCAACAATAATAACATAATTGGATCATATAACTATCCCTCAACATGCAACAAAGAGTCACTCCAAAGTCACTAATAGCGGAGAACAGACGAAGATATTATGGTAGGGTAGAAAACCACCTCAAGCTATTCTTTCTGATCGATCTATTCAAGAGTTCGTACTAGAATAACACCTTAAGACACAAATCAACCAAAACCCTAATGTCACCTAGATACTCCAATGTCACCTCAAGTATCCGTGGGTATGATTATGCTATATGCATCACACAATCTCAGATTCATCTATTCAACCAACACAAAGAACTTCAAAGAGTGCCCCAAAGTTTCTACCGTAGAGTCAAGACGAAAACGTGTGCCAACCCTTATGCATAAGTTCACGAGGTCACGGAACTCGCAAGTTGATCACCAAAACATACATCAAGTGGATCACGTGATATCCCATTGTCACCATAGATAAGCACATGCAACACATACATCAAGTGTTCTCAAATCCTTAAAGACTCAATCCTATAAGATAACTTCAAAGGGAAAACTCAATTCATCACAAGAGAGTAGAGGGGGAGAAACATCATAAGATCCAAATATAATAGCAAAGCTCGCGATACATCATGATCGTACCACCTCAAGAACACGAGAGAGAGAGAGAGAGATCAAACACATAGCTACTGGTACATACCCTTAGCCCCGAGGGTGGACTACTCCCTCCTTGTCATGGAGAGCGCCGGTATGATGAAGATGGCCACCGGAGAGGGATTCCCCCCTCCGGCAGGGTGCCGGAACGGATCTAGATTGGTTTTTGGTAGCTACACAGGCTTCTGGCAGCGGGTCCCGATCTATTCTGCTCCCCGATGTTTTTAGGGTATATTGATATATAGGCGAAAGAAGTCGGTTAGGGGAGCCACAAGGGGCCCACGAGGGTGGGGGCGCGCCTAGGGGGCAGGCACGCCTCCCTGCCTCGTGGCCACCTCGAAGCATCCCTGACGTCTACTCCAAGTCTCCTGGATTGCTTCCGTTCCAAAAATAACTTTCTCGAAGGTTTCATTTCGTTTGGACTCCGTTTAATATTCCTTTTTTTTGAAACACTGAAATAGGCAAGAAAACAACAATTTGGGCTAGGCCTCTGGTTAATAGGTTAGTCCCAAAAATAATATGAAGTGTAAAATGAAGCCCGTTATCATCCAAAACAGATAATATAATTGCATGGAACGATCAAAAATTATAGATACGTTGGAGACGTATCATGCACCATGTCTCGATGTGAGAAATGGCAATTGCACGGTACCGTAGAGGCTAGCAAATTGCAAAAAGGTAAGAGTGTGTATAATCCATGGACTCACATTAGTCATAAAGAACTCGGATACTTATTGCAAAAGTTTATTAGCCCTCGAAGCAAAGTACTACTATGCATGCCCCTAGGGGGTAGATTGGTAGGAAAAGACCATCGCTCGTCCCCGACCGCCACTCATAAGGAAGACAATCAAAAATAAATCATGATCCAACATCATAGCATAACGAGAGACTATACATGCATGCTTCGGGAATCACAAACTTTAACACCAATATTCCTAGTAGAGCATAATTACTCATCAACATAACTCACATATCACATCATCATATCTCAAAACTATTACTAAGAATCAAGTTTATTTTGTCCAATGATCTTCATGACATTTTTTATTATTGTTCTTTATCCTTCTTGGATATCTATCACTTTGGGACTAATTTTCTTGTGTTGCTTTTCATAAGCTCGAACAAATATAAGTGAAGATCATGAGCATAACAAATTTTCTTTCTCTCAAAATAATTTAAGTGAAGCAAGAGAGAATTTCCTCAAAATTTTACTAACTCTCAAATATATCTAAGTGAAGCAAGAGAGCATTTCTTCAAAAATACTAAGCACACCATGCTCAAAAAGATATACGCGAAGCACTAGAGCGAGTCCTAGCTCATAAAAGATTTAAGTGAAGCATAGAGAGCAATTCTAACACGTGATGACATAATTTTGGCTCTCTCAAATAGGTGTGTCCAGCAAGGATTGATGACTTCAAACACAAAATAAAACAAGCAAAGACTCATATCATACAAGACGCTCCAAGCAAAACACATATCATGTGACGAATGAAAATATAGTCTCAAGTAAAATACCGATAGTTGTTGGAAGAAAGCGGGGATGCCACTCGGGGGCATCCCCAAGCTTAGTTGGTTGCTCATTATTGGATAATAGCTTGGGATGCCGGGGCATCCCCAAGCTTAGGCTCTCCCATCCTTCCTTCATGCATCGTAAGATAACCCAAAACTTGAAAACTTCAATCACACAAAACTCAACAAAACCTTCATGAGATATGTTAGTATAAGAATAATAAATCACTACTATAAGTGTTGTATCAAACTAATTCATATTTTGTTTTTGTATTATATCTACCGTATTCCAACTTTTCTATGGCAAAAACTCATCAAAGAAAACCATAGAACCATCAAAATAAGCACACAATACAAAGAAAACAGAATCTGTCAAAATATAACAGTCTGTAGAAATCTGACTATTTTGAATACTTGTGTAACTCCAAAAATTCTGAAAAATTAGAACGGCCTGAGAAATTTGTATATTGATCAACTGCAAGTGGAATGGGTATTTTATTGCTCTCTGGTAAAAAATGAAAATTAATTTTGTGAGCGTAAAAGTTTCTATTTTTTAGCAAGATCGAACAACTATCACCAAGAAGATCCTAAAGGCTTTACTTGGCACAAACACTAATTAAGACACAAAAAACACAATCATAACAGTAGCATAATTGTGCTAACACACAAAAACAGAAAGCAAAAATAAATTTTATTCATTGGGTTGCCTCCCAACAAGCGTTATAGTTTTACGCCCTTAGCTAGGCATAAAGCAAGGATCTAAGTTTTGTCATCTTTGGTTCGAGATCCATAAGATGCCCTCATGATTGATTCATAAGGTGGCTTAATTCTAGTTCTAGGAAATTGTTCCATACCCTTCCTCAAAGGAAATTGGATCTTAGTATTGCCTTCTTTCATATCAATCACGACACCGATAGTGCGTAAAAATGGTCTACCAAGAATAATTGGACAAGACGGATTGCAATCAATATCAAGAACAATAAAATCTATGGGCACATAATTCCTGTTTGCAATAACATCATTAATTCTTCCCATAGGCTTTTTAATAGTAGAATCCGTCAAGTGCAAATTCAAAGTACTTTCTTCAAGATTAGTAAGACCAAGGACATCACATAAAGATTTCTGAATTGTAGAAACACTAGCACCCAAGCCACACAAAGCAAAACACTCATAATTTTTAATCTTGACTTTGATAGTAGGTTCCCATTCATCATGCAATTTTCTAGGAATTGATACTTCTAATTCCATTTTTTCTTCCAAAGCTTTCATCATAACATCAACAATATGTTTAGTAAAACCTTTATTTTGTTCATAAGCATGGGGCAAATTTATCATGGATTGCAACAAAGAAATACAATCAATCAAAGAGCAACTATCATAATTAAAGTCTTTGTAATCCAAAAGAGTGGGCACATCACAAGCTAAAGTTTTGATCTCTCCAAACCCACTTCCATCAATTTTTTTCAAAAAGATTTTCACCCTCCGAAATATTGGGACGCCTTCTACCTAAAGTTGACTCTTCTCCAGTCCCTTTTTCATCAATCTTAACTTTACTAAACAAGGAATCAATAGAAGAAACACCAATAATTTTAAGATCTTCATCACTTTTGTGAAAGAAATCACTAGAAAAAGCTTTTTCTAAAAATTCTCTTTTAGCTCTAAGCATAGCGGTTCTTTTCTTACTTTCATCCATAGAAACATAAAGTGCTTTAATTGATTCATCAAATTTAGGCACAAAAATTTTCATCTTGAGATTTTCCACATCATGAGCAATTCTATTCAACACTTCTAGACAAATCATCAATCTTACTCAACTTTTCTTCTATGGAAGTGTTGACAGCTTTTTGAGTGTTGATAAATTCTTTAATATTATTCTCAAGATCAGAGGTTTTCCTATTATTATTATTATTATTATTATTATTATTATTATTATTATTATTATTATTATAAGATTGATTACCATTGGAATTACCGTAATTATTAGAGGAATTACTAGGAAAAGGCCTAGGATTAAAATTACCTCTATAAGCATTGTTGTTGAAATTATTTCGAGAGATAAAATTCACATATATGGCATCACTATTTTGCTCAATCAAAGTAGACAAAGGCATACCATTAAGATCAATAGGAGCACTTCTACTAGCAACCAATTTCTCAAGAGCATCAACTTTTTCACTTAAAGAAGAAATTTCTTCAACCGAATTAACTTTTTTACTAGTAGGAGCTCTTTCGATATGCCATTGCGAATAATTTTCCATAATATTATCAAGCAATTTGGTGGCTTCACCCAAATTAATTTACATAAAAGTACCACCCGTGGCGGAATCTAAAAGATTACGAGAAACAAAATTCAATCCTGCATAAAAAATTTGTATGATCATATTCCTTAGCATCATTTTCATCCTTTCCCAAGATTGTGCAACATGCTCATGTTCATGTTGCTTGAAATTCATGGTCTGTGTTCTAAGGGAAATAATTTTTGCGGGAGGAAAATACTTAGTGATAAAAGCATCTTTGCACTTATTCCAAGAATCGATACTATTGCGAGGCAAAGAAGAGAACCAAAATTTTGCAGAATCACGCAAAGAAAACGGAAATAATTTCATCTTGACCACATTATTGTCCACATCTTTTTTATTTTTCATATCGCATAATTCCATGAAGGTATTAAGATGAGACGCGGCATCCTCATTAGGAGTACCGGAAAATTGGTCTTTCATAACAAGATTCAGCAAAGCAGTATTAATATCACAAGTCTCCGCACTAGTGTCGGGAGGAGCAAGCGGAGTGCCGATAATATCATTGTTGTTGGTATTTGAGAAATCACATAACTTGGTGTTCTCTTGAGTCATGATGACCACACAACAATATTGCACTAAAAACAGATCCGACAGGAAAACGGCGAACAGAAAAGAGAGGCGAATAAAACGACAATGTTTTGTGAAGTGGGGAGAGGAAAATGAGAGGCAAATGGCAAATAATGTAAATTGCGAGGAGATGAGATTTGTGATTAGGAACCTGGTTATGTTGAATATCCTCCCCGGCAACAGCGCCAGAAATTCCTTTTGATTGCTCTCTGACTATAGCGCCAGAAAAGCTCCTGTCCGCTAGGACAACGTCGGTATTTCCCCAAAGAGGAAGGGATGATGCAGCACAGCGATGGTAGGTATTTCCCTCAGTGAAGAAACCAAGGTTATCGAACCAGTAGGAGAACCAAGCAACACAACGTAAACAACACCTGCACACAAGTAACAACACCTTGCAACCCGACATGTTAAAGGGGTTGTCAATCCCTTTCGGGTAACGATGCCAAAGATTGTAATAGATTGAAATAATAGATTGCAAATAAAGTAAAGTGCAACAAAGTATTTTTGGTTTAATAGATATGAATAAAATTCAAAGGAAAAGTAGATCGCAAGCAAATATATGAGAAAGAAGACCCGAGGGCCGTAGGTTTCACTAGTGGTTTCTCTCGAGAAAGATAGCAAACAGTGGGTAAAAAATTACCGTTGGGCAATTGATAGAACCTCAAATAATTATGACGATATCCAGGCAATGATCATTACATAGGCATCACGTCCAAGATTAGTAGACCGACTCCTGCCTGCATCTACTACTATTACTCCACACATCGACCGCTGTCCAGCATGCATCTAATGTATTAAGTTCATGGAGAAATGGAGTAATGCAATAAGAATGATGACATGATGTAGAGAAGATCCATTTATCTATTGCGTAGATATAGATCCCATCTTTTTATCCTTAGTAGCAATGATACATACGTGTCGGTTCCCTTTCTGTCACTGGGATCAAGCACCGTAAGATCGAACCCACTACTGGGCACCTCTTCCCATTGCAAGATAAATAGATGAAGTTGGCCAGACAAAACCCAAATATCGGAGAAGAAATACGAGGCTATAAGATATCATGCATATAAGAGATCAAACAAACTCAAATAACTTTCATGGATATAAAAAGATAAGACTGATCATAAACTCAAAGTTCATCAGATCCCAACAAACACATCGCAAAAAGAGTTACATCATATGGATCTCAAAGAGACCATTGTATTGAGAATCAAGAGAGAGAGATATGAAGCCATCTAGCTACTAACTACAGACCCGAAGGTCTACAAAGAACTACTCACGCATCATTGGAGAGGCACCAATGGAGGTGGTGAACCCCATCCGAGATGGTGTCTAGATTGGATCTGGTGGTTCTGGACTCTGCGTCGACTGGATGAATATTTCATCGACTCCCCTATGGTTCTGTTATTTTTGGGGTATTTATAGAGCAAAGAGGCGGTCCGGGGGGGCACCCGAGGTGGGCACAACCCACCAGGGCACGCTTGGGCCTCCTGGCGCGCCCTGGTGGGTTGTCCCCTCCTCAGGACTCCCCCAGGTGCAACCAGGGCCCAACATGTTCCTTCTGGTCCATAAAAAATCTCCATAAAGTTTCGTGGCATTTGGACTCCGTCTGATATTGATTTTCTGCAATGTAAAAACATGCAAAAAACAGGAACTGGCAGTTGGCACTATGTCAATAGGTTAGTACGAAAAAAATGATATAAAATGATTATAAAACATCCATGATTGATAATATAACAACATGGAACAATCAAAAATTATAGATATGTTGGAGACATATCAGGTTCCGTTGTTGGTTATTGACCGGAGAGGTGTCTCGGTCATGTCAACATAGTTCTCGAACCCGTAGGGTCCGCACGCTTGATGTTTGATGACGATTTTGTATTATATGAGTTACGTGATTTGGTGACCAAATGTTGTTCGGAGTCCCGGATGAGATCACGGACATGACAAGGAGTCTCGAAATGGTCGAGAGGTAAATATTCATATATAGGACGATAGTATTTGGACACCAGAAGTGTTCCAGGTACGTATCGGGTCACCGGAAGGGGTTCCGGGCAACCCCCGGCAAACTATATGGGCCTAATGGGCCAAGAGAGGGACACACCCTAAGGGGATGGTGCGCTCCCTATAGGACGAATAGGAGGAGAAGGAAAGGAAGGGGAGGGAGAAAGAAAGGGGAGGATTTGGCCTCCCTCTTTCCTTCTATCCCCCTCTCTTTCATTCCCCCTCTGATGTATATGGAAGGGGGGATGCCGACTTGGAGGAGGCGCCCAAGTAGGATCCCTCCTACTTGGGGCGCCCCTTGCAGCTCCTCTCCCTCTCCCACCTATATATATGTGGGGGGAGGGGGCACCGCTAGAACACACAACATTGATTCCTAGCTGTGTGCGGCGCCCCCCTCCACAGTTTACGCCTCTGGTCATATTGTCGTAGTGCTTAGGCAAAGCCCTACGCGGATCACTTCACCATCACCGTCACCACCCCGTCGTGTTGATGAAACTCTCCCTCGACACTTTGCTGGATCAAGAGTTCGAGGGACGTCATCGAGCTGAACGTGTGTAGAACTCGTAGGTGCCGTACGTTCGGTGCCTGATCGGTCGGAACGAGAAGAAGTTCGACTACATCAATCACGTTGTCAAACTCTTCCGCTTTCGGTCTACGAGGGTACATGGACACACTCTTCCCTTCTCGTTGCTATGCATCTCCTAGATAGATCTTGCATGACCATAGATTTTTTTTTAAATTGCATGCTACGTTTCCCAACAGGGATTCGCTCACAGAGGGCTTATACATCAACTCTATTGCCCTTCCGATGAAGCGTGAGTAGTTTACCACAGACCTACAGGTCCATAGCTAGTAGCTAGATGGCTTTTTCTCTCTCTTTGATTCTCAATATGATGTTCTCCTCGATGTTCTTGGAGATCTATTCGATGTAATACTCTTTTGCGGTGTGTTTGTCGAGATCCGATGAATTGCAGATTTATGATCAGCTTATCTATGAATATTATTTGAATCTCCTCTGAATTCTTTTATGCATGATTTGATACCTTTGTAATTCTCTTCAAACTATCGGTTTGGTTTGGCCAGCTAGATTGGTTTTTCTTGCAATCGGAGAAGTGCTTAGCTTTGGGTTCAATCTTGCGGTGTCCTTTCCCAGTGACAGTAGGGACAGCAAGGCACGTATTGTATTGTTGCCATCAAGGATAAAAAGATGGGGTTTTCATCATATTGTTTGAGTTAATTCCTCTATGTCATGTCATCTTACTTAATGCCTTACTCCGTTCTTTATGAACTTACTACTCTAGATGCATGCTGGATAGCGGTCGATGTGTGGAGTAATAGTAGTAGATGCAGAATCGCTTCGGTCTACTTGACACGGACGTGATGCCTATATTCATGATCATTGCCTTAGATATCGTCATAACTTTGCGCTTTTCTATCAATTTCTCGGCAGTAATTTGTTCACCCACCGTATTATTTGCTATCTTGAGAGAAGCCTCTAGTGAAACCTATGGCCCCGTGGTCTATTTTCCATCATATAAGTTTCTGATCTATAATTTTAGTTTCCGATTTGCTCTTTTTGCAATCTTTTACTTTATGATCTATAAACCAAAAATACCATAAATATTTACTTTACCATTTATCTATCTCTATCAGGTCTCACTTTTGCAAGTAACCGTGAAGGGATTCACAACCCCTTTATCGCATTGGGTGCAAGTTGTTTGTTTGTTTGTGCAGCTATTCGATGACTTGTGCATTGTCTCCTACTGGATTGATACATTGGTTCTCAAACTGAGGGAAATACTTATCTCTACTTTGCTGCATCACCATTTCCTCTTCAAGGAAAAAACCAATGCAAGCTCAAGAAGTAGCAATTGGTACTCTACAAGGACTACTTTGCTCCCGAAACAGCTTCCCACGATGAATGGTTTTGTCGACACTTCCGTATGCGCAAACCATTGTTCTTGTGCGTGGTGGAGGGAATGGAGACACACGATTGCTACTTCAAGCTCGCCAGGGATTGTTGCGGACGACTATCATTCTCTACTAAGCAGAAATGCATGGCTGCTATGAGGATGCTTGCACGTGGTACCGCCGTTGACGTCATTGGTGAGATGGTATGGATTGGGGAGAGCACATGCCTAAAGACTACTCGAGGTTTGCCCGCGTGCCTACCGGAGGTGTTTGGAGTAGAGTATCTGAGAGAACTAAATGTGCAGATTCAGAAAGGTTGTTGGCTATTGGAGAGGCAAGAGGTTTTCCAAGTATGCTTAGTTCAGTTGATTGCATTGGCAATGGAAGAACTGCCCCAAAGGTTTGTGCGCGATGTACCAAGGTCACACCAAAGAGGCCACCATTATACTAGAAGCGATGACATCACATGACTTGTGGATTTGGCATGCTTTATTTGGAATGCTAGGTACTTCAGCGATTGACGGTGTAATATGGAAGGCGTCTCCAATGGGAGCCCCGAGCAAGACTGCCACCGGGCCGAGAAGGTCCACCAAGGAGCTGGCGACAGGAAGGAGCTCGGAGGATCGGATAAGCATCTAGAGACCATCTTGACCCCCCAAGTTTGCATGACGCCCACGAGATTGGATCTATCTCGTGTAAAACCTTGCCCCTCATTTAAATACATTATAACTGCGTAGTTTTTCTGCCCTCCCAAGCCATTAGCCTTTGTAGCCGTCCGATCAATGATCGGGGTGTTTGCTGGCCGTTCGATTGGCCCTAAATCACACGTTCGCTCGCTTTAATCACTACCAACGAGCGCTCACCTTGGTGGGCCACTGCTCCGGTGACATTTTTAGCCCTCTCTTATTAAATTAGGCCTAATGACTTGTAAAAGCCACCTTTCTCTATGCATCTTGATAGCTCCTTTGTCTAAAAAAGACTCGATAGCTCCTGGGTCTATTGTGCTCGAAAAAAAGAACAAGGGTGAGTCGCCGATTGATGCCCTCGCTAGATTACGACGAGGTGACGAGGGCGATGTGTTCGCACAACCTGAGCTAGACCGTGCAGGTCAGGCCTCCCCTCCCGGACCGCGCGCCAATCCAGACAAAGGCGAAGGGGCCATTCGACTGTTCGATGAAGCAATCAATCAACCGTTCCTAGAAGCATTCATCCCTGCTGAAGTGCGCCACTCGCCGGCGGCAATTAATGTGCGCGTCTCTGTTTTTCCAATCCGCATAGAGGCGCCCATATATACACTTCGTCACCTGGCTCTCTCGGATCTCCCGGAACCCATCTTCCTCCAGCAGCAAACGCTAATGTAGGCGTCTCCCTCCTGCTTGCCTCCTCCTGACCCTGCCGACTATATTTCTCCTCCGCCTGCTCGATCCAGATGGCATCCGGCACATCAGGATCTGCGTCGCGACGATGATTAGGGGAGTACAAGGGGTGACAACTGGATCACCATCCTCGCCCTGTGCCTGTAGCAAAGCACCACGGAAACCATCAGTCACAGTCAGGCAACAACAAGGTGCCATAGTTGTGTCCGCTACTTTCTCTTCATTGTCGTCTCTACTCCTGCTACTCAGCACCTCGCTTACAACCGCTCGGTACACCCCAATTTCTTAGATTAATTATTTCATCTTAGTTCGAGGTTGTGGCGTTGACGATGGGGAATATGTGGGCACGATCTCTAACATTGTCATTTACTAATATCTAGCAATTGCTACTGAAAATTTTGCCATGTAGAGTACCTTTTCCATCAGGATGCATTTTTTGAGCACCCTCACAAATTAAAATTCCGTGTGTGCAGCTTCGGCCACTAGAGGTCTCCATAATTGATGTTCCCAGGCTCCTCTCCGCCCGCATGCCATGGTGCAGAACATGCAATGTTTCTGGAATCAGCATATGAAATTTGTTGAACTTTTTTATTTGACTTGACTACCATGCATAGGACTATAGTTGTTCAGTAAATAGTCTCCAATTATTTCATGTTCCAGTCAACCTAATACTAATTTTGTGTAGTTTGTAATGCTGAATTTTAATAGGAGATTATAAGAATGGAACTGCTGGAAGATTATGTGTCTTTTATAATTTCTCAACACTATGTGTCTCCCTTGGGAAAATGGCAATGTACAGAGATTATGTGTCTTTTATAATAACATTGCTCCATAATGTGACGTAAGTCAAAGAAAAATGTTTTTCATGTATATATGTTTTGGAAAGTGCTTCGTCATTTTTTAGCATGATAACATATTTTTCTTGCTGAAGATTGCTTCTATTGCTTTCTAATGGAGTGGCTGTCCTGATTTTTAGTAGACCCTGCAAAGAAAAAACAATTATGTTTTTAATGGGCAAAACAAATGGAGAGAGGAGTTTTGCAAGGGAAACTGGTCCTTGGTGAGACACAAGTTCAGAGTCACCAAAAAAATATGTGCAGATATATTTTTCTCGATATTTATTGATTTATAGCTCATACGTAATCATGTTTTTCACATCTCATGGTACATATTTCCATGGAAGCACCATGTGTTTATTTATTCCTGATTTTGTGTTGTACATATTATTGCAAAGGAATCACCGTATTAGATATATTGGATATACAAACTAATATAGCAATACACACACGCCAGTTTTTCCTTTAAAATTCAATGAGAACCCACCACGGGCTGGCTAAGCATGTTCCTTTCCCATTTGATTATCTCCATGAATACTTGCAATGTATCAGATATAAGCCGTGTTTCAAAGTAAGGTACTTTGGTTGCCATGAAAATGAAGAGGTTATTGATTTTCAATGCTATAAATTTAAGTTCTCCATGGGAGGTGCTTACATAGTGTGACTTTACAGACCATTTATTTTTTATGGGATGAGTGTCAATCTGATGTGTCATAGGTCACATATAGGCATTCCTCTACTACTTAGCCATGTATGTATTTTAATGAAAGCAAATAGACAGACATTATTACTTGTACAACTGGTTAATATCTCTAAATTGATGACATCCATAGTGCATGTAGTACATAGTTACCAATGAGTTGATCCCAAACATAGTATCTCTATAATGCCAGATAAACGTATAGTTAGCCAAACAAACTTACAATTAATGGACCTAATATGAATTTTTGAAACCCGTTTCCTTTTCCAAATATACGGGTTAATGACACTCATTTTTTGGATATTTTAGAGCTCATCTTTCTGGTTCACTACATGTACCAGATCCCCACTCTGAACTACAATTGGTGTGTTTCTGGTTTGGCAATGGATCTCCACTGTAATTTGAATTGTTCAGATTATATTAAATGGATGTTGTAAGGTTCCATATTTGTGCTGGAGATAGCTTTCATGGCACGAACAAATGTTTATACCTGGAATAAAAAATTGCACATATTAGAAATATCAAGGTGCTACCTGCCCTACATGAGGTAGATCCTTCCCACATTAAACCTTCATGTCTATCACTGGACGTATGATGCTCTTGCACAAATTGGTTTGAATATTTTCTGGGCCAGCTCATCGAGATAGAAGAATATGGTATTGGTTGGTTTATGTAAATTTAACTTTTGTATTTTGTATCACCATATATGCACAGAAATTACTATAAATTTATTGTCAAAACAGACGGGCGCGGCAACGCGCGTCATCATTGATCTAGTTGTTTATATAAAAGTGGAGGCTATGGGGCTCTCATTCTCATCTATTTCCGTAGACCTAGACTCTCGGTAGCCAACACATCATCCCCATTGTAACCCTCGCACGAGGCATACCACCATGAATACAAACACAAAACAACACGCTGGGTATTACTCCTTCCCAGAGGCCCGAACCTGGGTAAATTCGTGTGACCTCCTATCCGGTATTTCGACCGCATTCGCTACCTTGCCGTGGGTATTGATAGAATTATGCACCGTCAACGATCTCTCGTGTCCAGGAGACTTTGTAACGGGGGAATCGTCGTTGTGCAAATACACTGTCAACACCTACATCAAGGGGGACTAGTAGGCGTCGTTTGTGAAGATCATATCTGATCCCCAAGGCAAGAAACAAATGCACTTTGCAATGATGCAAGAAGCAACTAGAAAGGTTGTTGGCTATTGGAGAGGCGAGAGGTTTTCCAAGTATGCTTAGTTCAGTTGATTGCATTGGCAATTGAAGAACTGCCCCAAAGGTTTGTGCGGGATGTACCAAGGTCACACCAAAGAGGCCACCATTATACTAGATGCCATCACATGACTTGTGGATTTGGCATGCTTTATTTGGAATGTTAGGTACTTCAGTGATTGACGGTGTAATACACCGGGCGTTGCTTCTCCAATGGGAGCCCCGAGCAAGACTGCCACCGGGCCGAGAAGGTCCACCAAGGAGCTGACGACAGGAAGGATCCCAAAGGATCGGATAAGCATCTAGAGACCATCTTGACCCCCCAAGTTTGCATGACGCCGACGAGATTGGACCTATCTCCTGTAAAACCTTGCCCCTCATTGTTTATATAAAAGTGGAGGCTATGGGGCTCTTATTCTCATCTATTTCCGTAGACCTAGACTCTCGGTAGCCAACACATCATCCCCATTGTAACCCTCGCACGAGGCATACCACCATGAATACAAACACAAAACAACACACTGGGTATTACTCCTTCCCAGAGGCCCGAACCTGGGTAAATTCTTTGTGACCTCCTATCCGGTATTTCGACCACGTTCGCTACCCTGCCGAGGGTACTGATAGAATTATGCACCGTCAACGATCTCACGTGTTCAGGAGACTTTGTAATGGGGAATCGTTGCCGTGCAAATACACTGTCAACACCTACAGCAAGGGGGACTAGTAGGCGTCGTTTGTGAAGATCATATCTGATCCCCAAGGCAACAAACAAAGGCACTTTGCAATGATGCAAGAAGCAACTAGAAATGATGCGGGGAAGGCATTTGGAGTGCTCGAAGCTCATTGGGGAATTGTTCGTGGAGTTGCAATGATGTGGAATCAGAGACTTTGTGATAGCTGATGACATGTTGTGTCATTTTGCATAACATGATTATCGAGGATGAGGATGACAGGGCAACCCAAACCCATGATTTTAAGAGATCTGATATGTGAATCCACAATAAAAACCAAAAAACTAATGTATATATTGTGCAGGTAAAATAAAGTTTATGTTTGAACTATGTATTTTCGCTGCCAACAAATGTTATTTACATGTGGTATTCACGTGTGCATGGATTTAAGGGTGAAGAGTGTGAGAGCATGATTGGTTAGATGCCAAAAGTTGACATGTCAGTATTTGGCAAATGCCAAATGTTGGTTAGTGATTGGTTGACTACCAACTTTTCTTGTCAGCCTCACAAAAAGTTGTCAACTTTAATAGTTTTTTTTTGAAAGATCCAGCAATCGCTAGCTTTTCATATCATTAGCAGAAAGCAATGAGGAAAACAAAAGTGCGTTGGAGGGTCCTAGGACCAATACAGGAAATGGATTACAGCAACTCCGGGCTTGCCAAATATTTGTATCAAACCAATTATGTCATGACTACCATGCTATATGAGGGCCGTCCGACGTTGTCTGCCTATGTTTAGGGGGGAGGTCCATGCTTGTTTTCTGTGCCGTCCCCCGCGACCAAATTCGTTGTTTTGACCCTTTTGTGAAAGTTGAACAAGATATGACCCTAATTAAAAAAAAATAATCAAAATCTGACCCTTTTCCTACCACCACCTTCTTCAACGATAGACTGACTGACACATCCTACCGCCACGGTCTATAACGGTATAACGTGAAATGCACACCACCAGCGTCCTTGGCGGCAGGCTCTGCACTTGTGCTCTGCCGTAATTTTCTGCACTTTGTGCTCTGCCTACGCACGTGCTCTGCCTCTGGTCAGTGGACAACTCACCTCAACATTCATGCGGTCAGCGGCAGGAGCAGCGAACACACATTGACTCCATGCCCAACTTGCAAAAGCATCTGCGCAACGGTGCCGTTGTTCGTTTATCAGCTTGGCTGCTTTGTTTTTGAGCTGGGAAGCAGTAAACTAGTACTACTTTCTCTGTCTTGGTATATATAAGTCATTTAAGTAGTTTTAAGCCATCGATTTTTGAGAAATTAAATATGTGTTATATGTCATAAAAACTGTATCACTAGATTTCTACACGGAAGCAGTGAACTAGTACTACTTCTTCTGTCTTGGTATATATTTAAATAGTTAAATTATCGACCTAAAACTACGCAAATGACTTATACATCGAGACAGAGTATTAGTAATAATATTTTGAACGCCTATTTGGCTTCAAGTTGGTCTGATTTGACATTTTTAATTCATACGTGTAGCTTCGATAGATCAATGATCTCTGCAAGCATGCCCTAATTGTTTCTGCCACTGACTGACTCCTTAGTTTTTTTATGCATGAAAGAGCTTACCGCCAAGTAAAATGACGGTAGCGTTACACAGCCTGCTGTCAAAGACTCTAACAGTAGGGTATTTTTCACGTCAAACGACTGTGATAGCGCAGTTAAGTCCTACCACCACCGACCTTGACGGTAAATTATGTAAACCTATCGCCAATGGCTACGGCAATAGGAAAAAATGATCAGATCCCGATTTTTTTAAAAAACTAGGATTAGGTCTCGCTCAACTTTCGCAAAAGGGTCAAAACAGCAAATTTGGCCTCCTCCGCACCCTCACTTGGAGCGCCGTGTGCGCTTCCTCGCCTGTAGCAGCCGATGAGTCTTTCATTTCAGCGGTGGATCCGCTCCGCCCGACGTCAAGCACAAACCAGGTAAGCAGGCTCTTTCACTCTCCCGTGCATCTATGCCCGCCGCCGCCACGCTGTCTGCAACCTGTAGGACTCTGCCGTCAAGTCTGTTGCTTCAAGCACTGCTCTCCATCGCCGCATGTAAGTATATCGTTGTCTTAGAGCATCTCTAGCAGACCCCGCATCCCGCCCCAACCGGTAAAATAACCGCCAAAATGCAGGTCAGGGCGGGAAAACCTGCCTGACCAGACACCGCATTCGCGGCCGACCCGTATTTTTTTTGCGGGGCGCGGCAAAAGATCTCCCCCGACCTCTAGATTCACGGGCTGGGAGGACGAACCGAGCTCAGCCCCTATCCGCAGCGAGATTTGGCAGGAGGGACATTTCTGCACGGCCGTTCCCGCTCCCCCACCCTCCGCCACCATTGCCCCGCCACCTCACGCTCCGTTGCATCTTCCCCGGCTGTCCTTCGCCGCCATGGATGACTCCCTGCTGTCCCTCGTCACCGTCGAGATCCCGCACGGTCAATCCCCTCGGGCGGATCTCGTCGCCGGCCATGTTGGCCCCGTTGTCGCCCAAGGTACCGCAGCGCCTGCCCGCAAGCATCAGGGCAACATGGTCGTGCAGGGCCAAAGTCCGTCTGCCCCGCCGCGAAGGCCCGCGCTCCAGGCGCCAACACCGCTGCGCGATCCCGGCCGACGATGGAGAAGGTCGCCAAGGCCACCGGCGTAAAGAGGAAGAGGATTCCGGCTACAAAGAAGCCGCCTCCTTCGTCCACTCCCTCCGCCCCGGAAATAGGTTCCCCGACGATGCCGCTCAAAGGTGCTGCTCCCACCGCAAGCGAGGTGTTTTGACGAAATGGCCGGAAGGTATGCGTCTTCGGTCATGGCAATTTTCTTTGCTTTTCGCCATTTGCTATAGCTCGTGACTTGTTGTCGTTCACTATAGCGGTGGTTCGAACAATGCAACTGACGAGTTCCTGAACTTGTTGGACATCAACGCCGTTGACATCGATCAAGCCCTGTTCGCCGCATTCGACTACAATGAAACGGGGGGGGGGGGCGTGGATGATCATGGTGGTGAGGAAGAAGTGGACGAGATCGATGAGGTAGCGTATGAGCAATCGCAAACAAAAACTGAGAAAAGCCAGAGATCGAAGAACTACACGATCTTGGAAGATCAAATCCTGATCAGGGCATGGAGTGCGATGTCTCTTGATGCATGCACGGGTACTTCTCAAACCGCCAAGAGGTATTGGCAAAGGATCGAAGATCAATACTTACGCATGATGGCAAAGTACCCCAATAGGACTCCACGCACATTTCGGTCGCCTCAAGGGTGTTGGGATGTGATCAAGCCTATGTGCAGCCGTTGGGCAGCTTGCTTGGAGCAAGTACGCAATGCACCTCCAAGTGAAACCGTGGAATCCGACTATGTGAGTTTGTTTTGCCTTTGTTCAAGTTGTGCACATCATATTGCATCATATGAAATGATTGCATCATTTCACTTTGTTCAAATTGTGTAGGACCCAACATAGATACAAAGACATGGAAGCTTCGGAAGGCAAATTCTTCAAACTAGAGCATTGTTGGGACTTGCTCAAAGAGTGCGAGAAGTGGAAGTTGATCGACAAAGAATCCCCACCGAAGAGAGGTTCACTTACAAACATGGATGAAGATGAGGATGATGATGGCCCAAGAAATTTGAACAAGCCCGATGGCGACAAGAAGACTAAGGAGAAGATGAAGAGAGAGAGCACGAATCATCGAGCTTGAGGGAGAAGATTGATGGCATGGTGCAATCAAATGAGTTGATGTTGTTGAAGTCGTTGGAGATCAAGAAAGAGTTGGCCGAGAAGAAGGCAAGGGAGAAGCAAGAAAAGTGGCAATTGCTCAAGGAAGAGGGGCTGCGCAAAGCGGTCATTGAGGAGAGAAGAGCATGTGCCGCTGAAAACAAAGCCATGTCTAAGTTGCTCGCCGAAGAGAACAAGATCATGACAATGAACCGCAATGACATGGACGACCTCACCAAAGAATGGCATGATATAGCAAGGAGAGAAATCTTGAAGAGGAGAATGGTTGCGTCGGCCAGTGCGTGTTACAGTGCCGGAGATGTTTTCTCTGCCCCATATGGTGCCAATGTCAATGATTTCGGTGCGGGAGTTGGAACAAGTGTCGGAGGTGGATTCGGTGGTGGCGATGAACTTCAAGATGGACTCGATGGCGTCGAGTGAAGATCGACCAAGATGATGCCGGACGTGGTCGTCACTTTTGCAAGACCCTCTTTTGCGTTTGTCCTACTAAACTGAAGCTTTTATTTGCGCCTAAACTGTGTTATGTTGTTTGAATTTAAACTTATTTGTCCAAACAGATGTTAAATTCGAGAACTGGGCGTCTTTGGTTTGCGGGTCAACGCGGCGGTGCCCGAGCAGACCCCCCAAAAAGCCGACCCGTAAAAAAGTATATTCTGCGCATATCCTTTTATACGGGTCCGTGTGGGGGGTCTGCCTCTGCGGCCGTCCACGCCGGCCCGCAAAGCCCTTTTTCCGCGAACTGCAAACGCGTTTTGCAGGCCGGCGGGATGCGGGGTCTGCTAGAGATGCTCTTACAAGTGACTCCACAAATCACATAGATAGTTTGGGCAAGGCCGAAGTAGGATGGTGGATCAAGCTCCACTCATCTCTTCGATTTGACCATGACTTGTTCACCAACAGCAACCATTGTAGTGCCTGCTCCAAAATCTTTATTAAATTCCGTTGTTGATATTCAAATGTCAAGGCCGTCTCAACCTGAATTATCTTCCATGGCTGAATCTTAAAAATTAATGCATGTATCATTGCAAGAAAAATCATAGCACAATAAATCCTTGTGTAGTTATATTAGCTGAATAAGGCCTGAATGTTGGCTGCATTCACATGGGCTGGCTGATGAGGGCATTCGTTGGGCAAAGTTCGGTGCTGAACTTTTCAGACAAATGGTGTATCGGAGATTACAGTGCATACAAGATGGTCCTTGAGTTCATGGATACATTTAAATTGCATAACAATCAACATCGAAAGAGATTTTTGCGAGTGTTATTCCTTTTAATATCACATGATCTGTTGGTTTGATGAAATGTATATTGTAAATCTGGTGCTACATAATCCTTTTTTTATGATGTTATTTCGTTTCTTTTGTCGAAAGATTTTTTTTATACTATGTGCAAATATATCAATAGGATGTCAAATATTCCAGGCTTAATCTATAATCTATATGTAGACCCGCCTTTTTCTATGCTTTGATTTCTGAGGCCTGATTTAGCTTGGGCACCCCTTTATTTTTTCCAGAAAATGGTGACATTTGTGCATCGAATAGACGCTTCGGCATTATCATATCTGTTATTAGTCTTCCCTTTTTTTTGTTGCTGGAATGTTATTGGCCTTCCTGACAGAGGTATTTGACATATACAACAGTAAATTTTCAGGCAGTATCCTTTGGTACAAGGTGCATCGCAGGTGCACCATTACTAGTTCAACGATGAAAAGCTGTGCCCGTCCTAGTTCTAGGAAGGCACCACAGCTCGAATGGTTGGGGCATCGAGAAAACCAAGAACAAGATGAATGGGAGCAACAGTTACGCCACAGTATCCCATCCCGGTGATGGATGAACACAAAGCTATTGTTAGATTTGATTTTACAGAGATTTTCGAGGACCCATCACCGTGGCCTTCGCGGTTACAGTAAACTACTATGAGAAAAAGGAAGAGTGGCAGTTCAATAACCAGACTAAAAATAAAGAACACCAACTGCAACAAATGCCAAGTCGCTAACTACTAGTCCCTAATAAGTGTCGTGGTTTTAGTTCAGAGTACTAGATCTTAGCGGTACTGCTGCAGGAGTAAAACGAGTACAGAATAACATCACTGATACATGGAGAACTCCAGGCAGAACCTTCCGTCCTGTAATTCCATCAGGAAAAGAGGCTTCCAAGAGATTCACAATTCAATCAGTCAGGAGAAACTTCTCCGGCACGGAATAAGGATCCAGCTCCAAACAGCCTCGAAGCTTGCCTCCTCCTTCGTTTGTCAGATGGAAGCAAGGGATCTGGTGAGAGAACTTCAGGTACTCATCCTTGCCTATGGTCTCCACAGTTGTCTCCTTTGTAAATACTGCCCTGTAACCATCAACCTTTCTTAACAGCCGAACTCGTATGGACGAATTAGTGTGGCAGAATATCTCCACCAACTGATAGTCACAGCTGCTAAAATGGCGTGCAGTCCATCCAGCCTTCCAGTCCTTGTAAACGGCCCAGACCTCACCAAGGCGAGGCACGATTTCATATTCGTTTCGTCTGCCAGTTGGTCTAGCAAGCACAAGACGAGAAAAGCATTCTGCTATTTCTGCACCAGTGTAAGTCATAAGGCCCTGCGCAGTGGAAACCTTAAAGGTTCCGCAGCCAACAGGCCGATCTTCTGTCACCAGTCTTCTCTCCTCCTCTCCCCGGGGGCATGCATCAAGCCATCTTGCTTGTACTTTGTTGTTCTTGAGATCAACACTCTCTATGAAGGCATAGTAATTGGGGAACTTATCGATATCGCTGTAGATGGACCAGATCTGCCCAGGTCCGAACTTGGGAAGCAGTCTTGTTTCTGAAAATTCATAGAACTCTGAATCCGGACATTCATATTCTGTTCGGACAATATCTTCAGATTTCTCACCAACATGTGTACATTCTACAGCAGATGGAGTGTTATGCTCTGTCTTCTCTTCTTTTGGCATCTTTGCAAACGTCCATGTGTTCATGCATGTCGCATCTTGCTTCTCTCCGTACCTAACGGATCCCTTGCGAGAGTTATTTCCACCTGATGAACCAGGACATTTGGCATCAAACTCCTGACATTTTGCTGAACTTTTTTCCAGGACAACAGAAGCAAAGGCCTCTTCCAAATGAAGGGGGAGTGCTGCAGGATCGAGCTCAAGACTTCCTTGTGGAACGCCTTCTCTTTCAGTTCCACACATCAGATGATGAGGGACACAATGTGAAAACCTCAGTGTGCTATCCCGCGGTATCGGGTACGCACTTCCCTCTTTTGACTGCATAAATAAGCTGACGAAACCTTTTATTTTTACAAGCGGCATGACGATGATGCTAGTTCCTGTAGTGAAATCAGAGACAACTTGAACAACCTCATACTCATAGTTTGTGTGGTTGCCAGCATCTGAACCCCAACCAATGTCCCATCCCTTAAAAAGGGCCCAAACTTCACCTTTCCTAGGATATATATCATAGGAGTTTCTCATCTTGCTTTTCTGACAGGAAATAGTATGAGAGAACATGCAAGTTTCTTGAGCTGTTTCTGATTTTCCACGCCTGAAATGTCCACAAGCAACAGGCAGTTCCCCACAAGACCAAGCCAGCTCCTCTTTATTTGTGGGATCAAACTCCAGCCAAATAAAGTGTACCATAAACTTGGGGGCCCTCTTTACCTTTGTAATTCGAGCATAAGATCTTGGCATACAGCTTCGACTATCATAGACAGCCCAGACCTGGTTCATTCTAAACTGATTTACACCTCGAAGTTGGTCAAAGTTGAAAAATTCAGGACATGATACTTTTGCTTGAACAATATGACCAGATAGCTCATCAACATCTGTACCTCCTACAGAAAATGGAGTGTTATGTCCTCTGTTCTCAGCCGCCGGTGTCTTTGTAAAGATCCCTGCATTTGTGCACGTAGCATGTTGCCTCTCCCCAACCTTCATGGATCCCTTGTGAGAATTATTTCCACTGGATGAGCCAGCATATTTGGCATCAAACTTCAGGCCTTTTAGTGAACTGCTTTCTGGAACAACACAGGTAAGAGCCTCTGCCAAGTTAAGGGGAAGAGCTGTAGGATCAAGCTCCAGAGCTCCTTCTGGAATGCCTTCACTTTCAGCTCCACTCATCAAATGATACGGGACGCAATGTGAGAACCATACCGTGTCCTCCTGAGGTATCAGGTATGGAGTGGCCTCTTTAGACTGTATAAATAAGCTAATAAAGACTTTTATCTTTACAAGCGGAATGACAACGATACTGGTGCCTGTCGTGAAATCAGAGAGGACCTGAACAACTTCATATTTGTAGTTCTTTTGGTTGTGAGCATCTGAACTCCAACAAATATCCCATCCCTTGAGAAGGGCCCAAACTTCACCTTTCCTAGGATATATCTCATAAGAGTTCCTTCTACCAGTGAATATGGCATGTACAGGATGAGAAAAGTGTTTCGTGTCGGTGTAAATCGTAATACCACGGGTGGTGGAGACCCTATATGTTCCGCACCCAACAGTTCGATCTTCTACCAATCTTTTCTCCACCTCCCCATCAGGACAAACTTCCAGCCATCTTGCATGTACTTTATTGTTCTTGAGATCAACTTTCTGTATCAAGGCATAGCAGTTGGGACACTTATCTTTGTCACTGTAGAGTGCCCAGACCTGCCCAGGTTCGAACTTCTGAAGCGATCTAATTTCTGAAAATATTCCTGCATTTTTCCACACCCCAGCAAACTGTTGATCTGGACCAGAAGGAGCAGGTTGCTCAGTTGAAACATGTGCTATAAAGGGCTTCGAGCAATTCTGGCAGCGGACAAATTTCAACAAAATTGCATGGTGGTACTGATATTTGGTGCCACAAGTTGGACAGATGGTCCAAAATGTTTGTGGCTTTGCAGAGTTTGAGCCACGCAGCTGTTGTCGTTGACACTCATTATGGAGACTCATAGTAGTATGAAGTGAGATATACTACTTCCAGATAACAAAGGACAAACTGTAGACCAAAAAAGTAACTTGTGAGCCTGCAAAACACAGAATTATGATAACGAGTACACTCTAAAACAGAAGGACAGAAGCGCTTCTTGCTAGTATACAACAAGCAACAAAAGAACAACACTCGCTTTCTTGCCACCCTAAAAAACAAAATTAAATCAGAAGGAAGTAATATTTTTTAGCTATTGTTTCCAACATCAAATACCTGGTTTTTTCATATGTTGCATTATCTATTTATGTTTCATAAGATAAGGCAATAGGCTAAACATGTGGCAGATCAGTTTCTAGATGTATGTGCTCAACTGATCAGAAAGCACTCCCGCCCAGCAGGGTTCAGTTTCCTATATTCCAGTAAATTCTGCATATCACTGGAGGTTAGTCGCCATGGTTCTCCGGTGGATTGTGGTTAACGTGTATTTTGCTCTCCTTTTTGGTATCTTTCTCAGTATTTTTATGAAGGACAATTACAACTCCACCATAGGTGCCTTGTACTCTCTGCCTTCTCTGGTGTTCTTCTAATGCACAATGACACGCATTTAGATGCGTGTTCGAAAAGAAGAAAAAAGGACAATGACAACTGATAGCTTGGGAAGATAATAAAGCCACTCCATCCACTACAAAACGAAGAAAAATAATGGTGACCTTCATCAGTGACTTCAGTGAGTGGAATCACTTAATACATCAGATGTCTCTCTACCTTCTGTGCAAGTTCAGTTATTACACATCAAATTTGTCTTTATTCGATCATGTATTTCTTTAATGGTCTAATTTCTATTTCTTGATTCTTTTTATTAGATAAAGGAAATGGTCACGTCGTCGTACTCTAGTTATCACCCAAACTACAATACGCGCAGTCCACTCATCAGTGGCCGGTTCTTCAAGCTCCACTGGAGAACTCCCTTACAAACTCTAAAGCTAATAATCACCTCCATTGGCTGTGAACCTCACCACCAACCATGCCATCTACTGCTACTTCTTGCTGGTTGCTTTATGTTATACTGGTTGAGCGAACCGATTTTGATAATCAGTGGATGTAATATAAACGATTCTGGAATTAAGAGCCAAACATGTTTTACTTTAATACCAGCTGGTGTTGTATCGATGGGACTG
The DNA here is from genome assembly GCF_018294505.1 of Triticum aestivum. Taxonomy (NCBI): domain Eukaryota; kingdom Viridiplantae; phylum Streptophyta; class Magnoliopsida; order Poales; family Poaceae; genus Triticum; species Triticum aestivum. Next base: position 589,694,410 of record NC_057797.1, read on the forward strand.
CAGATGCTTAAAAAGGAAGTGGCATGTGGATACAGATAAATATACTACAAGCAAGGGCACTGGATGTCGTACATGGACGAATTAAATTCAGAAAAATAAGACAGAATTTGCAGAAGCAAATCTTTCGTAGCAAGTTCTACAAGCTTTTTCTTCATATATATTTACTACAATGAAGAATAACATTTCGCAGCTTTTATATCTCGTAACAAAGTTTCAACGATATCGTGTGTAAATGTAATCGTTGGTGTCCTTGAAAATTGGCAGCATAATTTAACAAAAGCCTGAACCAAGAGCACATATTTTCTGTACAAAGCAATGTGATTGAGAAAGCATGCCAACGAAGATTCTAATAAGGTGTCTTTAAGTTCATTAGCCATGGATTAGTGAAATATTTTTACTATAATCATCACCATATTATACAAAGGAGAAAAGTAAAGTGAACGATCATAACATAACCAGCTAGGATTTAAACTATAATAACAGGCTCAAACATAGTGATGACTTGGTTCAAAATATATTGGGATTTGAGAGGTTTGGTCATTAAGTTGTGGCACCACTAACTGATGCCAAATGGCCAGAGGCAATATCTTGTCATGCAGATGTAGTGATGACAAACAAGCAGATGCATAGAAATAAAATTATTTAGAATGCAGTCCAGCATGTAAATTAGCAGAGGAAACAGAGTTATGTGTATCTGCTTGTGCATGTGCGTTTCAAAGAACGATAAGGTTGTAAACGGAAAATCAAGAGTTCATACTTACTGCAAGCCACGGGAAAATGTGTCTCGTTAATGTTTGTTTTCGACTTACCAGTGTGCTCACAATCGTACAAACTTAAAAAATATAAATGGCACATGCAACCACCAACCAATATCATTCTTATTATTACTTTGCTCCATCTCATCAGCACAGAAAGGATAGGAAGCTAAGAGAAATAAACAGAACAGTTTTCAGTTTTCACCCTTGATATTTTTCCGAAACAGAGGCAAGAGCTTCGCCTTGTCTCATTAACTAAGAAGATTGTTGCCCCATTAATCAGAGGAAAACTGTACAACAACCAGAATCTGCCTATTCGTCTTTCCCTCCAAAAGAACAGAGAAACAAAACTCTAGTTTGATAACAAAATTAGGGGGTGTATATAATTGTTATTTCAAGAAACAAAACTCTAGTTCTGCACCCTCTTTTTTGCTAAAAAAAATCAATTTGCCCTGTTTTTGCTATGAAAAACATCCCCCCTCCCCTTTTCCCCATAACAGAGAAAGATTCTGCACATCGGAATTCAGAAGCCCACTTTGACAATACAGAAGCATGTTTCCCAAACAACGAGACCAACAGAGATATCACGCCTTCGGTGCCTAGGAGTCTGAACAAACTGAGCTCATTCACGGCTACGAGCTTGGTGATCGGCGTGACGAAGCAACCCAAAATCAGCGCGTGAAAGGGAACGGCTCAAGTTCCTCCGAACCCTAGCCGATCAAAAAGGAGATCCTAGATATCCAACCCAGCAGCCATCCAGATTTGCCCCCAAAAATCCAAAACCATCACGTCAGGACCTACGCTGTTCAATCAAATGCGGAGCCTTTTGTTGTCTCAGCGCATGCACGGGAGGTGACGGGAGGGGAGACAATGCACATACCTAAATCGTCGACGGCCGGCAATGCGCGACGATGGGGACCTGCGGCGGATGGCAGCGGCAGGGCGAGGCCGACCGGACCGACGAGGAAGAGGAGGGGAAGAGGCAGAGCGCAGAGGGGGTTTAGTAGGAGGGGAAGTGAGGAAGGACGGTATGGAAATGCTGGATGCATGACATGAACCAACCAAGATTAATGCTGGGTTTACTTATTTTTTAAAGGATCCCACACTTTATTAATTAGAAACTACTACTCCCTCCGTCACGGTTTAGAAGGCGCACATAGAAATTCTCTGGGACCTAGGTGGTTATCTATTGGTTGTGGGATGGGCTAAAAAATAGCATTCACACTACGCATGCATATAGAAATAGTATATCGAAGTACTAATTAGCTACTAGAAATAAATGCAATGCGCCATAAACCTTGTTTATTGTGGAAACGCACGCAAATTTAACTGCGTCTTCTAAAGCGTGACGGAGGAAGTACCTCCGTCCTGGTTTATTGGTCCCCATTGTACTTCGTGCCAAATTTTGACCGTAAATTTAACTAATAAAATGTTCATGCACGTCACAAAAAATTATATCATTGAAAACAATGTTCAAGTACGAATCCAGCGATATAATTTTTATTGACATGCATTAACATTTTGTTAGTTAAATCTTTGGTCAAAATGTGGCACAAAATACAATGGGGACCAATAAACTAGGACGGAGATAGTATGTTCAGACTAGCCACAATGGGTAGTAACATAGAGTAGTAACATAAACATGTTACTAGTCTATCTTACTACCTCTACAGTGGGGAGTAACATATGTGTCGTAACATGCAACACTTCATTTATTAAGCTATAGAGACATCTTGCCTTGATATGTGTGATGTTACTCATACTACTAGTAACTAGCTATGTTACTACTTTGCTCTCCTTCTTCATTTATTGTTTGCCATATCACCTATTTTATCTAGATATGTGTAATGTTACTACCTATGTTACTTCCATTGTGGGTAGTCTTATAGGGATACAAAGGGAGTCATGAGGGGATAGAAACCACAAATGGCAACCCTGCGAAAGTGAGATAGAAAATTTCACAAGGTTGTGGGCCTCTAGATTCGAAGCACGACCTTCAAATACAAAATCACAACTAGCAAAATACCCTCTTTTATTATTTTATCTCCTTGACGACTGTGATATGGGGGCCTCCTATCCCCTTTTTGATGTCATCCACAATCGGCTTGCAGTCACATGCAATCACCAAGTGATCCAAAGATAAATCAGCCGCAAGTGCCAAGGCCTCACGACAAGCAATGGACTCTAAAATTGTAGGATTTATAACCCCAGGTAGAACAATTGCTGAGGACCCGAGGTACTAACCATGTTCATCCCTGCACACTGCTGCCGGAGCTCCAACACGCCTATCATGGGACAGACCCACATCTACATGGATTTTAACATGTCCACTTGGAGGTGCTTTCCAAGAGCTCCGCCTCATTGTCACATGTGCGCGTCCAGCCGGAGTGGAAGTGCTAACAATCATATTCACATCATCCAACTCAGTAATGAAGCTTTCTATGAAGCGATGAGTCGACATTGGGCTTTGAAATATTGACTCGTGTATAGCTTTTCTACACGCAGTCCATATTGCCCAAAGAGTGACGACCATCTTTACAAACTCCATATGTGATAATGCATCCATCATGTTAAAGAGCCTACTGTTTAGCACTGGGTTCTTGAGACTCAACAATATGATCAGTTAATTCCTCGTCACCTAAGGCCCACACACACCTCAATGTTGTGCAATCAATCAACGAGTGCCTCCATGAATCAGCTGCTCCACATAGTTGGCAAGAATCTGTGTCACACATGTTTCTATGGTGGCGAACGTCCTCTGACGACAAAGAATGTCTTGCGAGCCTCCAAAGAAAAGTTCTAATTTTTCCTGGAACTTTGGTGTTCCACAAAGATGACCAGCACTTCTCCGCTGCCGTGCTATTGGATGAATCTCCTCTATCGAGCAAGTTATCTCTCATATTTCTCAAATTCACCAACATTCGATATGCCGACCTGACAGAAAATGCACCTTTCTTTTCAAATTGCCATGCCCAGAAGTCAGTCATTGGTGTCGTGCAAAGAGGTATATTCTTTATAACTTGAATATCAGACGGAAGAAAAAACTGGTGCAACTTACCATATCTCCAAGCTGCTGAGGTATTGTCAATCAATTCGCTAACCAAAACAGGGGGGTCGCTAGCTAGGCAAAGTAGTGGCCTCATCGACGAGTCTCTTGGTATCCAATTGTCTGCCAAATACAGGTGTTTGAACCATCCCCAATACGCCTTATAATACCTTGCGAGAGCACGTCTCTACCTTCTAGGATTGACCTCCATACCTGAGACTGGTGTGATCCCAATTCGGCCGTCAGAATGTCATTGTTTGGGTAGTAGACAGATTTAAGCAACCGCGCGCAAAGTGAATCAGGCACTGTGAGCAGGCGCCACGATCGATGAGCCAATAAGGCTAAATTGAAGAGCATGTCCCTAAATCCCAATCCGCCACACTTCTTCGGTTGAGTCATAACTCTCCAGGAAACCCAGTGTGGTTTTCGTTGACCCTCTTTGCTGCCCCAGAAGAACTGGCAAATGAGCTTATTCAGCTTTTCACATAAACCTCGTGGCAATTTAAAGCATGAGATTGAGAAAACCGGGACGGCTTGTGCTACTGATTTAATAAGAATTACTTTGCTTGCTGCAGAAATAGTTTTCTCAATCCAACCTTTCACCTTAGACCATAACCTATCTTTCAGATACTTCAAAACACCCATCCTTAATGCTGGGTTTACTAGCCATGTCCATGTTGGTCAGTTGGTCAAAAGATCACGCCCTTTCAGATATGGTTTAATTCTCTTGATCCTGGTTGTGTGCATAGTCCCCAGGATATGATTTACTACTTCTCTGCTAAATATTTCCCTGCTCATAAGAAACAAGCTACTTTAAAGGAAATATACAACTTTGTGCAAATTAAAGAAGAGAGTCTCCCGCAAGCTTGGTGGAGGCTTCTCAAGTTACTTAATACTTTGCTTGATCATCCTCTTAAGAAAAATGAAATACTTGATATCTTTTACAATGGACTAACTGATGCTTCCAGAGATTACTTGGATAATTGTGCTGGTTCTCTTTTCAGGGAAAGAACACCGGATGAAGCTGAAATCTTATTGAATAATATGTTGACAAATGAAAATAATTGGGCACCTCCTGAGCCAGCTCCTGATCCAGATCCTGCTCCAATTAATGATGCTATTCCTAAACCAACTCCGAAGAAGAGAGGTGTTCTATTTCTCAGTCCCGAAGATATGCAAGAGGCAAAGAAATCTGTGAAAGAAAAAGGTATTAAAGCTGAAGATGTTAAGAATTTACCTCCTATTGAAGAAATACATGGTCTTAATTTACCGCCTATTGAAGAAGCATATGATCTTAACCCTTTATTTATTGAAGAACCTCCAGACCTCGATAACCCGACACAGGTAGTAAAGGTAAATTCTCTATATAGATATGATAAAGCTGAAATCCCTCCTGCTAAAATTGCTAGTCAATGCTTGGATGAGTTTGATAATTTTATGTTTAAGCAAGAAGACTTCAATGCTTATTTTGGTAGACAATTAAAACAAGATGCTGATATGATTAAATATTTGGGTGATTATATGGCTAATATTAGAGGTGAACTTAAACTTGTTAGCAAACATGCTTCTATGGTTACCACTCAAGTAGAACAAGTACTTAAAGCTCAAAAGGAATTGCTCAATGAGATAAATAGTAAGAAAAATAATTATGCTGTTAAAGTGGCTACTAGAACTAGTAGAATGACTCAGGAACCTTTGTATCTTGAAGGCCACCCTAAGAGAATTGAGCAAGATTCTCAGAGAAATAATATTGATGCCCAGTTCTTCTAAAAAGAAGAAAAAGAAAAATTATAGAACTGTGCAAACCTCTAGTGAACCTATTGCTGAACAACCTGATAATCCAAATGATATCCCTATGTCTGATGCTGAAACACAATCTGGCAATGAACATGAACCTAATGAAAATGTTAATGAGGATGTTCATAATAATGCTCAACCTAGTAATGATAATGATGTAGAAATTGAACCTGCTGTTGATCTTGATAACCCACAATCAAAGAATCAACGTTATGATAAGAAAGATTTTGTTTCTAGGAAACATGGTAAAGAAAGAGCCACTTGGGTTCAGAAACCCATGACTTTTCCTCCCAAACCATCCAAGAAAAAGGATGATGAGGATTTTGAGCGCTTTGCTGAAATGATTAGACCTATCTTTTTGCGTATGTGATTGACTGATATGCTCAAAATGAATCCTTATACTAAGTACATGAAAGATATTGTTACAAATAAAAGAAAGATACCAGAAGCTGAAATTTCCACCATGCTTGCTAACTATACTTTGAAGGGTGGAATACCAAAGAAACTTGGAGATCCAGGAGTACCTACTATACCATGCTCCATTAAAAGAAACTATGTTAAAACTGCTTTATGTGATCTTGGAGCCGGTGTTAGTGTTATGCCTCTCTCTTTATATTGTAGACTTGACTTGAATAAGTTGACACCTACTGAAATATCTTTGCAAATGGCTGATAAATCAACTGCTATACCTGTCGGTATTTGTGAGGATGTGCCTGTTGTGGTTGCAAACGTTACTATTTTAACGGACTTTGTTATTCTTGATATTCCTGAGGACGATAGTATGTCTTTTATTCTTGGAAGACCTTTCTTAATACTACAGGGGCTGTTATTGATTGCAACAAAGGCAATGTCACTTTTCATGTTAATGGTAATGAGCATACGGTACACTTTCCGAGGAAACAACCTCAAGTTCATAGTATTAATTCTATCAGAAAAATTCCATCGATTATATTTGGAGGTTCTGAATTTCCTCTTCCTACTGTCAAGAAGAAATATGATATACTTATTATTGGGGATGTGCATATCCCCGTTGAGGTAACCTAGTGTTATTCGAAATTTCTCCGGTTTCATGTTAATCGGAATGAGTTTGTTAACAAGACTTGATCAACCTTGTTAGTGGATTCCTTTTGACGAGCATGAGATGGATGAAACTAGAAGCACAACCTTCTGTACCCTCTTTATACTTTCTATTATTTAGTTGAAATAAAGTAAAAATAGTATTTTTTGTCTGTTTCCTGATTTATCCGTGCAATATAAAAATGTCCCCAAAATAAAAGTTCTCCAAATGACCTGAAAATTAAATATGATTTTTCTAGAATATTTGAGGATTTATGGAACAAAGAACACACCAGGGGGCCAACCACCTTGCCACGAGGGTGGAGGGCGCGCCCCCCTGCCTCGTGGGCCCACGGTGGCCCTCCTCCACTTATTCCTGCACCCATCCTCTTCTTCTTCCTCCCACAAACACGAAAAACCAACTCAAGCACGAGTTCCAGTCCTCTTTGCTGCCATTTTCGATCTCCTTGCTCAAAGCACCTCTCACAAAACTGCTTGGGGAGATTGTTCCTTGGTATGTGACTCCTCCATTGGTCCAATTAGTTTTTGTTCTAGTGCTTTACTCATTGCAATTTTTTGCTGCTTAGGTGACCCTGTTCTTGAGCTTGCATGTCAAATTTATAAGGTCAAAAGTAGTTTTCATGCATGATATAGGCCCTAGGCACTTGTAGGAGTGGTTGCTATCAATATTATTGAGTTTGGTTTACTTTTATTTTGAAGTTACTAAAAATTTCAGAATTTTTCAGAAAATGATGAGGATATTATTGAGGGGCTCATCGAGCCAAAGCTCGAAGGAAAAGGCACCGAAGCCTAAGTATAATTTTCCGCGCACTGCGGAGGTTCGGGTGTGTGAATGGCCTTCTGAGGATTTCTTAAGAGCAACCGGGATTTATGAAGATTTTCATGAGTTGGCTCAGACTACAGGCCTTACCACTTTCCTCCATGACCAATGCGATCAGTATCTCTTACTCACAAATACCTTTGTGCAAAACTTTCATTTTCATTCTAAGAACTCACCACCTATGGTGGAATTTCATTTATATGATGAGCATAAGGAGATGTCACTTTATGATTTTTGTCGGATTTGTTTAGTCCGTTTTGGGGGCAAGACAGAAGAACCACATCTTGATGATGTGGAGGGATTTATTGACACTATCACTGTAGGGGAAACAAGGAAGGTTTCCCATGCATGGATCACTAGCATACATTTTCCTGTTTTACGCTACTTTGCATTATTTGCTAGTTGTTGCTTAATTGGTCGCGGAAACTGTGGAAACCTGAGTATCCCTGATATTATTATTTTGCACCATGGCTTATACGGTGATAACTCTTTTAGTATGTGCGGCATTATTGCTAGACGGTTAAGTATGAACCGTACTAAGGGTCCCATCTTTGGAGGCATCTATGCTACACGCCTAGCTGCACATTTTAACATACCTATTAGGCATGCTGAGAAGGAAGAAAAAGTGCTGCCTCGTGTTTATCTAGATTATAAAAGTATGGTGGCACATGATTTTATTATTAAGAATAGGGCAGGAGAGCTTAAATATCAATTGTTCTTTAATAAACATCATCCTGAGACTATTACCTTGCCTGCTCCTTCTTTGTTTGATTTGACTGTAGGCACGTACCTTGTTCCGTTGATGGCTATTCACGCCTACCGAAACCCTGCACCAGCTGAGGAGCCAGAATCGGAACCACAATTTGATCCTTCACGACAGTCTAACTATCAGTGGGATCCGGAGATGATTGCCAGCCAGTGGCAATCTGAGCCTTCTTCTTCCTCATCGCAGTACGACCCCAACTATTATTATGGATATCAGCCAGGCTAGCCGTGGCCACAAACCAACTTAGGCCAAAATCCTAAGCTTGGGGGAGTACGTGTTTCTCACCGACATTACATTTATGTTCACACACACTCATTGCTAGATGTCGGTGCTCATACTTTTTCATTGTTATCATCCATGCTAGTTTATTTCCTTATATGCTTTCTTCTTGTGTGTTTAATAAACCTTAAGAAAAAACCAAAAAAATTAGTTGTAGCTTTTAATTAATTTAATTTCCATGCTTGTAGTAGTAATTGAAAAGAAAACCCAAAAATATTTCCTGTTCTTCTTTTGCTTGTTGGGAGCTTTCCCGTGTAAATAGTTTTATTTCTTTTCTTTCTTTGGGGGTCAATAGGAGAAGACCATAATTAAATTGTTGAAGTGGCTCTTATATGCTTTATTGTTGATTTAACCAAGAGCCCATATTGCTTTGCCTTCTCCTGTTTATTAAATGCTCACAGATTCCAGCTTAGTCCAATGCACACACACTCTTATTATTATTCAGATCGTTCGGTCATGCAAGTGAAAGGCAATTATGATGATATATGATGGACTGACTGAGATGAGAAAAGCTGGTACGAACTCGACCTCTTTTGTTTTTGTAAATATGATGAGTTCATCATTCTTGATTCAGCTTGTTATGAATAAACATGTTTGCAATGACAATTAGAGATCATAGTTGCTTGTGCCATGCTTGATTAGCTATGAGTTATAATGGTTTACCTTGCGTGCCAACATGCTATTGAGATGGTTATGATGTAGTATGATGGGGTGGTATCCTCCTTTGAATGATTTAAGTGACTTGACTTGGCACATGTTCACGCATGTAGTTGAAACAAATCAACATAGCCTTCACGATATTTATGTTCATGGTGGATTATATCCTACTCATGCTTGCATCCAATGTTTATTAATTTGAATGCATGTACATGGCTGTTGTCGCTCTCTAGTTGGTCGTTTCCCAGTCTTTTGCTAGCCTTCACCTGTACTAAGTGGGAATACTGCTTGTGCATCCAATCCCTTAAACCCCAAAGTTATTCCAGATGAGTTCACTATACCTTCCTATATACGGTATCTACCTGCCGTTCCAAGTAAATTTGTATGTGCCAAACTCTAAACCTTCAAATAATCATCCTGTTTTGTATGCTCGAATAGCTCATGTATCAACGAGGGCTTCCTATATCTTCCATGCTAGGCGGGTTATTCTCAAGAGGAGTGGACTCCGCTCCTCACTCACGAGAAAATGGCTGGTCACCGGGATGCCCAGTCCCATGCTTTATGCAAACTAAATCAAAAATAATTGCAAAACAAAACTCCCCCTGGGACCTGATGTATGTTGGAATCACTCGTTGTTTTGAGCAAGCCATGTGTTGATGTTTGTTGGTGGAGGGGGGGGGGTATAAACTTTACCATTCTGTTTGGGAACCGCCTATAATGTGTGTAGCATGGAAGATATCGCCATCTCTTGGTTGTTATGTTGACAATGAAAGTATACCACTTAAAATATTATTCACCTCTATTTCAAAACCGAGCTTTGGCATCTCTACAAATCCCTGCTTCCCTCTACGAAGGGCCTATCCATTTACTTTTATGTTGAGTCATCACCCTCTTATTAAAAGCACTAGCTAGAGAGCGCAGCTGTCATTTGCATTCATCACTGTTAATTTATATTGGGTGTGACTATGATTGGATCTCTTTTACCATGAATTACAATGTCTAGTCAGTTCTTGATCTTTAAAGGTGCTCTGCATTTATGTTTTGCGGTCTCAGAAAGGGCTAGCGAGATACCATCTTGTTATATCATATTATGATTGTTTTGAGAAAGTGTTGTCAGCCGAGATTTATTATTATGGCTTGCTAGTTGATTATGCTATTGATATGGGTAATCATGAGACCTAAGAATTATTGCAAATATGGTTAGTTATAATCTTTGCTGAAAACTTGAATGCTAGCTTGCCATATTTACAACAACAAGAGCAAACAGAGTTTGTAAAAGTTTTTCTTTATTTCTTTCAGTTTGTCAACTGAATTGCTTGAGGACAAGCAAGGGTTTAAGCTTGGGGGAGTTGATACGTCTCCGTCGTATCTACTTTTCCAAACACTATTGCCCTTGTTTTGGACTCTAACTTGTATGATTTGAATGGAACTAACCCGGAATGAGGCTGTTTTCAGCAGAATTTCCATGATGTTGTTTTATGTGCATAAAAGAAAAGTTCTCGGAATGACCTGAAACTCCACGGAATATCTTACAATAAATAGTAAAAAATCCCCGCCAAAGATGAAGACCAGGGGGCCCACACCCTTTCCACGAGGGTGGGGGGCGCGCCCCTACCTCGTGAGCCCCTTGGAGACCTCCCGACTCCAAGTCCAACTCTATATATCTGCTTTCGGGGAGAAAAAAATAAGAGAGAAGATTTCATCGCGTTTTACGATACGGAGCCGCCACCGAGCCCTAAAACCTCTCGAGAGGGCTGATCTGGAGTCCGTTCGGGGCTCCGGAGAGGGGGATTCATCGCCGTCATCATCATCAACCATCCTCCATCACCAATTTCATGATGATCACCGCCGTACGTGAGTAATTCCATCATAGGCTTGCTGGACGGTGATGGGTTGGATGAGATTTATCATGTAATCGAGTTAGTTTTGTTAGGGTTTGATCCCTAGTATCCACTATGTTCTGAGATTGATGTTGCTATGACTTTGCTATGCTTAATGCTTGTCACTAGGGCCCGAGTGCCATGATTTCAGATCTGAACCTATTATGTTTTCATCAATATATGAGAGTTCTTGATCCTATCTTGCAAGTCTATAGTCACCTATTATGTGTTATGATCCGTTAACCCCGAAGTGACAATAATCGGGATACTTACCGGTGATGACCGTAGTTTGAGGAGTTCATGTATTCACTATGTGCTAATGCTTTGTTCCGGTTCTCTATTAAAAGGAGGCCTTAATATCCCTTAGTTTCCATTAGGACCCCGCTACCACGGGAGGGTAGGACAAAAGATGCCATGCAAGTTCTTTTCCATAAGCACGTATGACTATATTCGGAATACATGCCTACATTACATTGATGAATTGGAGCTAGTTCTGTGTCACCCTATGTTATGACTGTTACATGCTGAACCGCATCCGACATAATTATCCATCACTGATCCGATGCCTACGAGCTTTCCATATACTGGTTTACGCTTATTTACTTTCTCGTTGCTATTGTTACAATCACTACAAAATACCAGAAACATTACTTTGCTTTCGTTACTGTTTTGTTACCGTTACCATCACTATCATATTACTTTTCTACTAAACACTTTGCTACAGATACTAAGTTTCTAGGTGTGGTTGAATTGACAACTCAGCTGCTAATACTTGAGAATATTCTTTGGCTCCCCTTGTGTCGAATCAATAAATTTGGGTTGAATACTCTACCCTCGAAAGCTGTTGCGATCCCCTATACTTGTGGGTCATCATCGGCTCTTGTTTAAGATACACCTCACAGAGCACTTGGAAGTTACAGATGTTCGATATGGAATTGGGCCCAATATCTTGGGGGTGGAGTTTGAAAAGTGGAGGACCTCTCTGAAGAACTTTGAGCCGGGCGGTGAGAAGCCACGGTTCATATGGTCAGTAAAAACAATCACTTCACCAGCCCTTGGATTGGGCCGTTCTTCTTCCGAATCAGGGGCACGGTAAGACATGATGGTTTTCGCTGGCAAAAACCCTATGGTGAAGAACTCCTTCAAACGTTCCTCAATTATGGTTGAGGGAACCCAGTTGCAGATGGTTGGCGCTTTGGACGGCATGATGTTCAAAAACAAACTGAAAAGAAAGGCAACATGCCGGTTCAATTCAATGGTGAAATTAACAGTTACATGATGATAATATAGGGAAGTCATGGCGACTTAGTTAAGGGCTAATGTCATATAAGGAAAAGTAAGCCGGCACAGCAAGACGCCATGACTACAGATATTTGAAGAAGGTAAATTCAGCTAAGTGTTGAGACAAACAAGTTTCCTAATTGCTTGGTATTATTCCAGATCAAATGGCTATTCAAAATGGAGAAAATTCTAGACCTAAAAGGTTCAGCGTAGAGGAGTCTATAAGTTCTAATAAGATCTTTGAACCAGAGAAAGGGATCTGCGGACATCAGAAGTAGGCACAAAAACACTACCGCACAAGCATATATGTCTTTTTGTATCAAGAAGAAGCTTGCGGTGGAAGAACTATGAAGAAATACGAAGAACACGAAGAAATCTGAAAACCCTAAATGCGGATCTGAGAAGTGAAAAGGAGGACACTTACAACCGTGGATCTTCTGCGGTGGTCGCCGCCGTTCTCTGGATCGGTTCGGGTTGATGCAACGGCCAAAGTCGACGGAGACAGAGGCGAAGCGTGGCGGTGGCGAAGCTCGAGCAGCAGGGGGTTTGCAAGAGGAAGAAGACGGAGCGAGAGAGAAGAAGGAAGAAAGCCGAGGCATGCCTATTTATAAGGAAAATGTGAACAGACGGGCGCGAAGATCGAGGGATAGCCGAATAATGGTTATCCAACTACACAGACGCCTTGATTCTCGGGAGACATTAACGATGAAGATCCATTGGGAGATGACGTCATAAAAGTTTTTTGCATTTTCAAAAGATGGCATCACGGCGGGTTACAAAAACTTCTACGAGGATAAGAAGATGGATTTTTGTCTAAGTATTGAAGATTGACAAAGAACGAAGTTCAAAGTCAACCTGGGGCCTAATGTTGGGGATATAGCTATCAGTTATGACCCGCCCAGGAGGGGCCGGGTCAGCCCCAATGGCGGGTTACACAAGAAGCCCAGTAAACATTAAGATGATAGTTTATCAAATATTATAGAAGGCCCAAAAGCCTAGCGGCGGCTTAAGGCCCAATATTGTAAACCGCCGTATGTAAGGAAAGACTTGTAAAGAAAGGCATATAAAAGAAGTCACCAAGCTGAACATGATTTAATTATGAGCCAGCCGGGACTCTGTAGGCCACCAGGCGTCAACCCTGTATATAAGGGGACGACCTGGTGGCGGCTTAGGGCAAGAAACAAGAGATCGATAACCAAGCCGGCGAGTTAAGCCTCTTGGTGATCGAAACCCCAACAATACCAAACACAACTAGATGTAGGCTTTTACCTTCATCATAAGGGGCCGAACTAGTATAAAAACTCTCGTGTCCTTTGTCTCGATTAACCCCTTTAAGCTTCCTAGTTGCAATGGCCCTACGACTAAGTCCTTCCACTAGGACATCTGCCGTGACAATTCCACGACACTTTTGATCTATGATTTTAGTAGAATCATGCCATGCCTTTATTTGCTATTATATATTCCTGTAGCATGTTGTTTGGTTGCTCTAAACATTGCTTCCTGATGTTGTTTTTGACATGTTAGTATTTTCACTAAGTCTGTGAAGCCGATATCTTGTGCACTTTGCCATGCTTGTTTGAACCTCTTCTAGTGTGATTTAGCCGTAGCTCAGTGTTCATGTTTTGTCAAGCATCTCTTGTACATCACTTCATATGCCTTGTTGCTATGTTAGAGTGCATTAGCTTAGTTTCTTGTTGCATTCTAGATGGCATCGTGTTGTTAATTGCAGAATTGTGTCATTCTTGTTTTGCTTGCCTTTTGCAAACCGTGCATCCGTTTCCGGTGATCTTTATATCGATTTCAACCAAAATCATCGCATCTTTCCAGTGGCATACTTGGTTTTCCAAGTTGATGCCTGGTTCATTCTTTCCCTTTCGGAGCACGCATATGCATTGCATATCATGCCATGTATTGCATCATGTTGCTTGTGCATTGCATCGTGATTGATTGTTGGTCCTTTGCTTGTACTCTTGCTTTGGGTAGAGCCGGGAGACGAGTACGTGACCGAGGAACCTGTTGAGTACGCTAACGAGGATCAAGCCTTCGACAACTCTAAGAACATTGCAGGCAAGATGACCATACCCTCGAAATCACTTCTATCTTTGCTTGCTAGTTGTTTGCTCTATCGCTATGTTGCACTACTACTTGCTTATCATGCCTCCCATATTGCCATGTCAAGCTCTAAACCTTTCTAGCAAACCGTTGTTTGGCTATGTTATCGCTTTTTTCAGCCCCTCTTATAGCGTTGCTAGTTGTAGGTGAAGTTGAAGTTTGTTCCATGTTGGAACATGGATATGTTGGGATATCATTATTATATTTATTTACTTTAATGCATCTATATATTGGTAAAGGGTGGAAGGCTCGGCTTATGCCTGGTGTTTTTTTCCACTCTTGCCACCTAGTTTCCATCATACCGGTGTTATGTTCTTGATTTTGTGTTCCTTATGCGGTTGGGTGTTATGGGAACCCCTTGATAGTTCACTTGAATAAAAATCCTCAGCAAGGCCCAACCTTGGTTTTAACAATTTTCCACTAGCCTTTTTCCTTGGGTTCCGCAGACTCAAGGGTCATCTTTATTTTAAACCCCCGGGCCAGTGCTCATTTGAGTGTTGGTCCAACATGTCAACCGCCGGTGGACCAGGGGCAACTCGGGCCGGCTACCGGAAGTTTGGACAATCCGGTGTGCCCTGAGAACGAATATGTGCAGCTCTATCGGGATTTGTCGGCACAGTCGAGCGGCTTTGCTAGTCTTGTTTTACCATTGTCGAAACGTCTTGTACAGGATTTGAGACTGATCGATCTTTCCGGGAGAAGGAATATCCTTCGTTGACGTGAGAGCTTGTGATGGGCTAAGTTGGGAACCTGCAGGGTATATAACTTTTGAGAGCCGTGCCCGGTTATGTGGCAGATGGGAATTTGTTAATATCCGGTTGTAGATAACTCGACACTTATTAATTAAATGAATCAACCGCGTGTGTAGCCGTGATGGTCTCTTTTCGACGGAGTCCGGGAAGAGAACACGGTCTTGTGTTATGCTTGAACGTAAGTGGCTTCAGGATCACTTCTTGATCACTTATTGTTGAGGATATTACTGCTGGGCGTAAACCGACCTATCTGGGCCGGGTCAACTTCATCAGTAGTTCCAGAAGTGATAAAGCCCAAGAAGGGAGATGAGGGCCTAAGGCCCGTAGCTGGTTCAGGACTTGTAGCTGTAAACCAGAAGTTGTATGTAAGCTTGTATTGTAAGTTAGGAATAAGGAAAGACTAACCCGGATATGAATATCGACTGGTGTTGGGACTCTGTGAACCGACGGGTGTCACCCATGTATATAAGGGGACGACCCGGCGGCGGTTTAAGGACAATAGACAACAACTCGAGACATAGGCAAAGCTTATTTGCTCCCTAGTCATCGAAACCCCATCAATTCCATCACAACTAGACGTAGGCTTTTACCTTCATTGAAGGGGCCGAACTAGTATAAACTCTCTTGCATCCCTGTGTCCGCTTTAACCCCTTCAAGCTAACCCGTCGCGATGGCTCCACGACTAAGTCCTTTCTCTAGGACATCTGCCGTGACAAAACCACGACAGTTGGCGCCCCACCGTGGGGCTATCGCATGATGGTTTCCGGTTCTTGGAGGGCCGCTTTGAAGGACTCGTGGGCTACGCTGTAGGCCGGATGACTAAGAGTCGTCGCAGAAAGCTCTACATCGACGACGCAGGTTGGGGCCCCGAGACCGGCTCAATTGAGTATGGGTACCGGGTCCCCTTTGGTAGCATTCACGTTTTCATTGGCAAGATCGGTGAACCGGGCCCTGAGCCGGACATCTGCACCGACCTCGTCGAGACGGCTCAGCGTGCGCGATCCGCCCGGGTTAAACCGGCCATGAAGCATGCCCTCGTGGGAGTCATCCATGGAGGAAGTTATGAGGATAGATCGGAATCTTGCGGCAATACCGTCGTTTGTTCCGATGACGAGTCATCGACCGGAGAAACCGAATCTCTTTATCAGCTACAAGACAGCCGGATTGGGGGCTGTTTCGATGGCGACAGTATTCCTGACCCCTCTGATCTGCCCAACCGGGTTGGAATATTCATGACTGGCACACAAGCAACGCTTCATTCTTCGACCGCTGCGGCAACGACCTCCGGTTCAGCAGCGGCAACGGCTATCGGGGCAGGAGGCCTTGTGCGCCCGCCGGCTCAAGTTCTATCAGAGCTATTTGATGCATTGGCTGTGCTTATGGCGGAGGCTAACCCGGTGGATCAGGGCGTTCACAACGCCGAGATTGCAAAAGTGAAGGAACAGATCACCCAGGCCAAGGCAGATCTGGCAGCCGAGGACACCAGGATGGCCACGGAGCGGGCCGCTTTAGACGCACAAGCCTACAGGCTCATGTTGGACCAGAGTGCGTCGCAGGAAGTCATGAGGAGGAAGTACCGATCCCGTTTGCCTCTGGTTTTTGAGGCCAGAGACTTTTTCAACACTCCAGGAGTAGGAACCGGCAATCCGATGGAGGGAAACCGGGCTGAAGCTCCCGGGGCCGGCGCACCGGTTCAGCCTCGTCAGATGGACCCGCCTCATCAAAACACTGTTATACGTCAGGCTGCTTTAACACCTCCGGGTCACTACTCCAACCCAATGGACAATCTTGTTGCCGCTGCTGCACGGCTGGAGGCCATTCCAATTGAAGGTGACTCGCCGCAGGCAGTAGAGACGCGACGGGTCAAGGAACTTCTGAGGACAGCTTTGGCCCAACAGGAAGCGTACTCGTACAGCCGCGACCGGATCCACTCGACCCCCCGTCCAAGCCGGAGCTATAGCAGACATATGGATGAACCAGCAGTGTGGAGTAATGAACGACGTGGAGCACCCCATGACAACAACCCGGCGGGTGGTGCTGATAACGCTCAGGGAGTAGTGGACCGGGCCCGCGCGCGCAGGGAGGCCGAGTTAGCCACACATCATCAGGCTCGGCAGCTCACGCCGGTTCGTCCAACCACCTTGACTGAACCTGGTGTTACTTCTAGTTCTTTGGGGGTGCCTTGCCTTATCCCCGCTTTACGCAACGTGCGCCTGCCCAAGGATTTCAAAGGCCCGCGCAAGGTACCAAATTACACGGCGGATCAACCTCCAGAGACATGGGTGGAGAGCTATGAGATGGCCATGGAGATGCTTGATGTGGATGACGCGGCGTGTGCGAAATACTTCACCATGATGCTTGAAGGAACGACCCGTACTTGGTTAAAAAGCTTGCCGGCTAATTCTATCAGTTCATGGGCCCAATTACGAGCCCGGTTTATCAGCAATTTCAAGGATACCTGTAAACAGCCTATGTCGATAGTGGACTTAGCTGCATGCGTCCAGGAGGAAGGAGAATCAACGACTCATTGGGTGCGCCGGGTTTCACAAGTGTTGCACTCCTCAGACCGCATCAACGCTGACACCGCAGTATTAACCCTAGAAGGCAACTGCCGGTTTGGGCCCCTGAAGCTGAAGTTGGGACGGATGAAGCGTCATTGCACCGACATGGGGACCCTCATGGCCGCTTTGGTGAAATATGCTGATTCTGATAGTACCAAGGATCCCGAATCTGATGATGACAAGACAGGGAAAGGGAAGAAGAACAGCAGCTCCAAAGGTCAGCAGCATCACTGGGCAGGCAATGGTGGTGGAGGCAAGCGTAAAGCGGATGGTAACATGGACTTTGTGGCTAATACCAACGCACAGGACAATGGCCAGCGACGCAAGGGTAGACCGAAAAATCGTAATGGAGCACCCAACCCTAACCCAAACCGCCTAAACTATCTGCTAAGCCAGCCCTGTCCAAGACATGGGACGAAGGAGGCGCCAGCAAACCACCTTTGGAAGGATTGCTTTATTATGCAGGAGTTCAAGAATTCTAATAATTTCCGGTATGATCACGAATCTGGCGGTGGCTCAGGATCCGGGCCGGGTTACGGTGGAGGAAGTTCCGGTTCAGGATTCAATGGTAATCCGGGCGGACATAATGGTCAAAATAGTCAGAACAACCAGGGTGGTTACAACCAACAGCAGCAACAGTCAGGTTACCAGAGCAACCCAAAGCAGTTGAGTAATGGGCAGTACCATGTCTTCACCACTAGCTTGGACAAGCGAGACCGGAAGGTTCAGAGGCGGGCGGTCAACTCTGTTGAACCGGCCATACCCCGTTATCTACGTTGGTCTGAACAGCCAATCATATGGAGCAGAGAAGATCACCCTCCCCAGGTCGATAATCCGGGTCAGTTGGCTCTGGTGGTGGCGCCTCAGGTGGGAGGTTACAAGTTCACCAAGGTGCTCATGGATGGAGGGAGCAGCATTAACATCCTGTACTATGAGACCTTCCGTCGTATGGGACTAACAGATAAGAATCTCAAACCGTCTAATACAGTATTCCACGGTGTAGTGCCTGGCAGATCAGCATATCCCGTTGGTAAGATAGCTCTGGAAGTGGCCTTTGGGGATGATCATGATTCCAGGTCGGAGACATTGACGTTTGAAGTGGTGAAAATCCAAAGTCCATATCATGCCCTATTTGGGCGACCGGCCTACGCCAAGTTTATGGCTCGGCCCTGTTATGTGTATTTGCAGCTCAAGATGCCGGGTCACAAGGGGACAATAACGGTTCACGGAAGCCGCAAAATCGCTTTGGAGTGTGAGGAAGGAGATGCGGCCTATGCAGAGTCGGTCTGTGCCACCGAGGAGTTGAAGTATTATAAAGACAATGTTGATCCGGCGGACATGACTCCGTTGAAGAAGCCAACTACGGAGCATGATCCGGCCCTGAAGTTCAAATCGGCAGCATAAACTAAGCTTGTTGACTTCGTACCTGGCGATTCGTCCAAGCAGTTCAGCATCAGTGCCAACTTGGATCCGAAATAGGAAAGCGCGCTCATCGAGTTCATCCGTGAGAATCGGGACATTTTTGCATGGAAGCCCTCTGACATGCCAGGTGTACCGAGGCAACTCGCTGAGCACACACTTAATGTGGATCCTAAATATAAACCGGTGAAACAGTTCCTCCGCCGGTTTAACGAAGAAAGACGCAAGGCGATTGGAGAAGAGGTAGCCAGGCTCTTAGCAGCTGGCTTTATTGTTGAAGTTTTTCACCATGAGTGGCTTGCCAATCCGGTGCTGGTCCTCAAGAAAAACGGTACCTGGCGCATGTGTGTGGATTACACAGATCTTAATAAATCTTGTCCAGCAGATCCTTTTGCCCTCCCCCGTATTGATCAAATTATTGATGCTACGGCGGGTTGTGAGCATCTAAGTTTTTTGGATGCATATTCTGGCTATCATCAGATCAAAATGGCAGTTAAGGACCAGGAGAAAATGGCATTCATAACTCCCTTTGGAGCCTTCTGCTATGTGTCTATGCCCTTTGGGCTCAAGAGTGCCCAGGCAACTTATCAACGTTGTGTGCAAAATTGTCTACATAAACAGATTGGCCGTAATGTACACGCCTACGTGGATGATATCGTGGTTAAATCCAGGGAGAAGGAGACTCTGATTGGTGATTTAAAGGAAACTTTTGATAACCTGAGGACGTACAAGATGATGCTTAATCCGGACAAATGCGTCTTTGGTGTACCGGCGGGCAAGTTATTAGGCTTCTTGGTGTCCAATAGGGGAATTGAGGCTAATCCGGAGAAGATCACAGCCATCACCTCCCTCGCTAAACCGAAGTGTATCAATGATGTTCAGCGCCTGGCAGGCTGGATTGCTGCGTTAAGCCGGTTTATCAGTCGCCTCGGTGAGAAGGCAATCCCTTTGTATCAGATGTTGAAGAAGACGGATCAGTTTGTCTGGAGTTCTGCTGCTGATGAAGCATTTGAGGACTTAAAACGGCAATTGGCCAATCCGCCTGTGCTCGCCGCTCCCATTGACAAGGAGCCGTTGCTGCTATATGTTGCTGCTAATGCTCAGGCGGTCAGCGTGGCTATTGTGGTAGAGCGAAAGGAGGCAGGTAAGGAGCATCCGGTTCAACGTCCGGTCTATTATATCAGCGAGGTGCTCATTGAGTCCAAGCAAAGGTATCCGCATTGGCAGAAGCTGGTGTATGGAGTTTTTATGGCAAGCCGGAAGCTTAAACAATACTTCCAAGGGCATCCAATTCGGTGGTCAGTTCTGCTCCTTTGGGAGATATCATCCAGAACCGGGAAGCAACTGGCCGGATTGCAAAGTGGGCTATAGAGCTGGGGTCGTACGGTTTGAAGTATGTGCCTCGGACAGCGGTTAAGTCTCAAGCACTTGTTGATTTCATCAATGATTGGACGGAAATGCAAGCACCTGAAGAAAAGCCGGATCATACGTATTGGACCATCCATTTTGACGGATCCAGGCAATTGGAAGGCTCGGGGGCTGGAGTCATATTAACTTCCCCACGAGGTGATAAGTTTTGTTATGTTCTTCGCTTAATGTTCCCTTGTACTAACAATGCAGCTGAGTATGAAGCCTTGCTCCATGGTCTCCGGATGGCTAAGGAGATGAATCTAAGTCGAGTTAAGTGCTTCGGTGACTCGGACCTTGTGGCTCAGCAGGTGTCTGGCACTTGGGACTCCAAGGACCCACTCATGGCAGCATATCGTCGTGAGGTGGATATTGTTGCAGGTTATTTCAAAGGCTATCAGGTGGACCACGTGGACCGGCGGAAAAATGAAGCGGCGGACGCTTTAAGCCGGCTGGGCTCTCAGCGCAAACCGGTCCCGCCCAATGTTTTTCTGGATGTGCTGCACAACCCGTCGGTCAAGATCCCTGGTGAAGAGGATTTGGCTATTCCTGATCCGGAGGCTCAATTGGTGGCAGCTCTTCATGTTATTCCGGATTGGACGCTTCCTTATCTGGCGTACAAGAACCGGGGAGAGTTGCCAGAGGATGAGATTCTGGCCCGGCAGATAATCCGGCGATCCAAGTCCATGGCTATCATCAACGGCGAGTTGCATCATTGCAGTGTATCAGGAGCTTTTCAACGCTGCGTGTCTCCTGAAGAAGGCCGTGAAATTTTGCGTGAGATCCACGAAGGAGATTGTGGTCACCACGCCGGTTCAAAGTCTCTGGTGGCTAAAGCATTTCGCCATGGCTTCTATTGGTTAACTGCTCATGTTGATGCGGAGGATCTGGTTAGACGATGTGATGGTTGCCAAAGGTTTTCAAGACGTGCTCATGTACCGGCTCAAGAATTGAGAATGATTCCAATTACTTGGCCGTTTGCGACTTGGGGGCTGGATATGGTTGGGCCTTTCAAAAGGTCCAAAGATAAGAAGACCCACCTCCTGGTGGCGGTTGACAAGTTTACAAAGTGGGTGGAGGCAGAACCTGTTAGCAAGTGTGATGCGGCCACGGCGGTTCAGTTCATCAAAAAGGTGATTTTCCGGTTTGGCTTCCCGCACAGTATCATTACAGATAATGGTACCAATTTGTCCAAAGGTGCCATGAAGGAGTTCTGCGAACGGGAGCACATCCGGCTTGACGTTTCATCAGTGGCACACCCACAGTCCAATGGTCAAGCAGAAAGAGCTAATCAAGAGATCTTGAGAGGCATCAAGCCCCGGCTCATGGTTCCTTTGCAGAGAACGCCGGGTTGTTGGGTAGAAGAATTACCATCTGTGTTATGGAGCATCAATACAACACCCAACAGATCAACAGGATACACACCGTTCTTCATGGTTTATGGAGCGGAGGCGGTTCTCCCCAGTGATATCCGTCATGATTCACCTCGTGTGACGGCTTATATTGAAGCGGACAACGAGACGGCACGGCAAGATGCTCTGGACCGGTTGGATGAAGAGCGTGACATCGCAGCCGCCCGGTCGGCGATTTACCAGCAGGATCTTCGTCGTTATCACAGTCGCCGAGTCAGAACTAGAACCTTTCAGGAAGGAGATTTGGTGCTTCGGCTCATCCAAGATCAGACTGATATGCATAAGCTATCCCCACCTTGGGAGGGGCCTTTCGTGGTTAGCAAGAATCTGCACAACGGGTCGTACTATCTGATCGATATTCGAGAGCATAAAGACTCACGCACATCAGAGGAGGAGACCAACAGGCCGTGGAACATAGCTCATCTTCGGCCTTACTATACCTGAGCCATTGGCTATACTTATGTACATATTACGACAATGTATATATTATGATTAAATATAATAAACCGGAACCTCGGCTAAAGCATGGTATCTGTTCTTTACATCATGTGAGGTTACACGGAGTTGCTCTAAAGCGGCCTCCGGTTTACCCCTTGAGTTTGCTTTTTAAAAGCATCATGTTATATCACTTGGGGGTTTGGTCGTGTCCGAACCAATACCATACCTCTTGATAGGCGAGAGCCACCAGATCACTTGGGGACTTGGTCATGTCTGAACCAATCATGCCTCTTGATCGGCCTAAGGCCACAGAATCACTTGGGGGCTTGGTCGAACCCGAACCATGACCATGCCATTTGGTCGGCATAAATGCCACGGTTTCAGTTGGGGACCTGGCTGACTAGAACCATAGTTACACCTAATGGGAGCTTGGTCGTGTTTGGCCATGGTAACGCCATTTGATCAGCTCAAATAAACCTTTTTTGGCAAACGGTTTTGTCATTGCATTTGCTTCACACTTTTCTTTGAAGGTTTTTTTTGCTTTTTATTGCGTTTTTTAAACCGACAAAGTTTTTTAACCAATCAATTGACGGAACACAGTTCACGTCAATCTAGAGACTATTTGCCCGATTTGATCCTTATTGTTAACATCCTTTTATGGAGTAACACGATGTTTATTATAACCCGACACGGTTTACATGGTAAACCAGAGTCATATATATACAGGAGCTGTTATCTCCTCAATAGTGTGGGTTTGCAAAACTCCGCTTCAAGATTGGCCAAGCCAACTTCACGCTCAACGATGGCAGGTATTATGTATCTCAAAAATTTGATCATATACTTAAAATTTTGTTTTGGATGTTTTGATTTCATATATGCAGACATCATATTCTGCCTGACGGTACAACCGCGGTGGCACTTGACGAATTTCTCATTTCAGAAAGTGCTTTGGAAAGTTCATCACCACAGGAAGAACGAATTATGCGCGAAGGCATATCAACATCAAAAGTATCAGCTAGCCTATTACAAGGCAACATGGTGCCCATAATAATATAATTGTTTTTCGCAAAGGAGAGGCAGTTTTGAAACCGGCTTCCGGTTCAAGCTTGGTCACCAGCCTGGCCTGATGGTTGTGGGTCATCCTGCGCCGCTTCAGCCTCCGTTTCTCTACCCAGTGGCTGGAAATCCACAGTTGTCCAGTCGATTCCCATTAATGCTTGAAAAACAGCTTCATCATGGATCGGCAATGACGGGTCAATATCGGGAGCGTAAGTATGCTTACGGATTGGAGGGATTAGATTTTCCGATTCATGGATTGGTGCAGCTATTCGCTTGTTCTGACTGTCATATTGGGCTTGATAATGAGACAAGTCTGCTTCTTCAGCCAATTGACAAGCTAGTGGGCATACCTCCCGGTTTATTGCTTGCAGCGCTTCACCAAATTCTGACCCGTCTTCCTTCAAGCTGGGATAGCCCTGAGCCGCTTCAATAGGATCAAAATCCGGCACCCAGGCTTTTGCCCGGATTAAGGCATTGATTGCACCGGTTCGAGCAGCAGATTTCTTCAGCTCTTCAACCCGGGCAGGAAGCACTGACAGTTTCATCAGAGTACCTTGAATCAAAGTGGGCGCCGGTTTGTTATGAGATGCGGTACAGATGATCCGCTGGGCACCAGTATACAATTGTTCAACCAATGTATAGGCGGCTTTCAATTTCTTCCGCACATCTGACCCCAAGTGACCAATGCGTGTCCCTGAAATACCATAAAGGGTTAATAAACCGGCGACTCTGTAAGAAGGCAGAGCCAATTTAGAAGGCAAACTGGCTTACCAAAGATAGCAGTAGTCATGGCATGCACGTGCCGCTTTATGCTGGTCAGTTCATCCGCCACTGGTTTTAGTGCAGCTTCGGCATCCTCTGCTTGTTTGATCAAAGCGGACTTTTCAGTGGCCCAATCCGCCCGCTTCTTCTTGAAGTTCTCCTTAAGCTGTTCCATGGCGCTTAAAGCACTGGCCAATTCCTCTTTTGCTTTGGAGATTCCAGCCTGTTGGGTTTTCAGGTTTTCTTGGAGATCGGTGACTTGGTTTTCTTTCGTCTTCAGCTCAGCCTGCATGCATACAGATATATGCTTCAACAAATCAGTATAAGGATTCAAGTACCAACCACATAACAAGTTATGCACTTAGCACTTGGGGGCTAATGCATATTCGATCTTCATCTTTCAATTGCTTACAAAGTCCCAAGATCAATACAAGTATTCAACTTGGCACTTGGGGGCTAATGGCCATTTGCTCATATATATTCTGATGCGGCAATTTCAATTACTTAAAGTACCGGTTTAACTACGCTAAGTTGAACCGGCCCTTGGGGGGCTACATCAGCGAATTTCAAAGCATCAAGATTTATATTATTAAGTCCCGGTTTGAAAGAATATTACAAACCGGCCCTTGGGGGCTAGGAGAGTCAGCAAGAATGGAACATACAAGCAGGAAGGAGCATATGGAAGTTACCTCATATTTATCTTTCATCATATTAACCAGACCGGCTTCATAGTCGCGACTGGTATACAGCCGGTTCAGATAGCCGAAATGGATATCTTGGGCGTTCAGAGCAGCGTAAGTCGTCAGATCAGCGTTCCACTTGCCTTTGCCAAAGGCAGCAAATTCTTCCTTGGCAGAATGTTTGGATAAAGTGACAGGATTGCTTGGCTCAGTATGGCCAGTGCCAGTAATGACAACCTCATCATCCTTGGTACCGCCGGTTTGCACTGGAGTTGTTGGCTTGTCAGTAGGTTTTGCTGGACCGGTGGAGCTTTCAACCCGGATGGAGCCTGTGGGCTGATTGACAAGACCTGAGGCATCAGTAGGTCTCTCTTCAGCAATAAGATCATCGTCTTGCTGCGGTGGATCGTTGGGTATATCCTCAGGAATAGCCGCTTCAAGATCGGGTGTCTTGCCTGGCTCAAGAACGACATCTTCTTCAGCCGCTTTGTCCAAGCGGGCCTTCTTGCTTGGCCTAGGTTTGGCCCTGAGAAGAATAACAAAATCAAATACAGCATATGTTCTAAGGCGATGTACTACAAATATCACAATAAGTATAGCTTACCCAAGCACCATTTTGAGCGGTGGCAGCTGAGCAGCCAATGACTCGCCAGAAGATGAGTGGGAAGTAACCTGGTAATCGGAGTCAGACGGATTAAGAGGTTGACGAAAGCAGCCCGCTTTAGGACAAGCACTGACAAGCAAATTAGAGACCTCTGAATGGCGTTTCCGAACCGGACTGTTCGGTAAACCGGCGAAGGTAACTACCTGGCCGCTGTGCCGGGTTATGCGACGAGCTTCGTGTTGTTGGGTCTTCATAAGAAATTTAGGATCCAAATAAGCAAGAGGATGAGAAAATTTAACTTTCCGGTTTGCCTGACGGATTTTTTGTGAAGGCAAAGGTTCTGAATCGAAAGAGAGAATAATTACCTCTGCAGCATCCGCGTGGCTGGCTTCGGCATCATCCTGACAAATATCATCATCAATAAAACGCATGAAAAATAAACCAAGTGAGTCAAGCTCTACCTCAAGGTCCGGATTATCCACATCATCATCAGGGGCCGTATTAGAAGATGCCGTGGTTCTTTTCCTGTGGGCAGTCTTCTTCACAGCTTTAGTCTTTTGCCGAGTTGCTCTTTCCGGTTTGTCTGTTTTTTCTGGTTTCTCCTGCGGCAGTTTTTTGCTCCAAAACGGATCATTGCCCTGATTACACAGACACTGATATTAAACAATGACCAGACATATCAATAACAGATTCAGCAAAGAGAAAAATCAAAGTCTTACAACTGGCGGTTTGTTGGTGGCACAGAAGGGAAGCATGCCGGTTCTAGCGCAGACGTGTTCCGGTTCATTCAGCATCTTATTCACAGCCTCTGTGATTTCTTCATTGGAGAGCTGGATTTTTGAATGTCGCAGTGGGTCATCAGCACTGTCAATATACTCGCACATCAAACCGGAGCGCTGACTAAGGGGCAGTATGCTCCATGATATCCAACAGCGAGCGAGATCAACCCCTGTTAAACCCGTGGCCATAAAGGCTCTGAGCTTTGACAGTTGGGGAGCATATTTGCTTCTCTCCTGGGCAGTCAATCTTTAAGGAAAAGGGTGTGTATTGCTGAGCCGCTCCGGACAAAAGCCAGGCAAGGGATTCTCACCAGCAGGGGAGGTGTCTTTGCAGTAGAACCATGTCTGATTCCACTCTTTGGGGTGGCTGTGCATCTTGGCGTGAGGGTATGTGACCTCTTTCCTTTTCTGAATCACCACGCCACCCAACTCCGTATTAGAGCCATCAGTAAACTCAGTACGGCAGTTTAGATGGAAAATGTCTCTGAACAATTCCACTATGGGCTCCTCTTGAAAGAACACCTCACAAAGCACTTGGAAGTGACGCATATTTGTAACAGAGTTGGGGCCAGTGTCTTATGGATGGAGTTAGAAATCGGCTAAAACATCCCGGTAAAATTTAGAACCGGGCGGCTTAAAGCCCCGGGCTAAGTGATCTACGAAAACAACAACCTCTCCTTCTCGAGGTGTGGGAGGGCATTCTTTGCCAGGAGCCCTCCAATGGATGGTATCTTTGCTGCCTAAAGCGCAAATCAGGACTAAATCGTCCAGTTGAGCCTCCGTGACGCGAGAAGAAACCCAATTGCACTCATATACTTACTTGGCCATGATGGAATCTACAAGGTAGAAGATCCCGGTTCAAAAATGCATTTGATCAAGGTACGTTGGTATGTGCACTGTTAAACCGGAGACGGAACTATCTGAACCAGAGTTTCATGAAGCAACCAACATCTGGCGGTTCAACAAGGGGACTAATGGCATATACCGGTTTGGAAAAAAAAATTATAAGGTTAAACCGCCTGATCTAAGCATTGAAAAGTTGAGATTGCGGATGGACAAGTACGCAGAAACAAGTTTCACAAGATTTCTTTACAGCATTGGATCTGAAGCAAGTTCAGAAAAGAGATAAATACTTAGAGGTTCAAAAGGAGCAGTACCGAACCTATGAGCAAAACGTTCATATAGATCTATGGTTTTGAGATGCATAAGTGAAGGCGAAGGTCAAACAACTATCATTGCACAGAATAAAGATTTGCGGATTCATCTAAAGATCTATCACATGAGCAAGAAGCAGACGATGAATACTGAAGAACTGTGAAACCCTAAAACAGATCTGTGGGGGAAAGGATAGAAGGTTTACCGGAGCTGCAGAAGACGCGGAAGGTTGCCGCGATGCTCTGGTGCGCCCAGGTTGATGCAGCGGCCAAGGTTGAGGAAGAGGTCGACGGTGGTGGCGGAGCTCTGAAGTCGGGTGATGCGAGGAAAACGAAGCAGAAGGGGAAGAAGGGAAAGAGAAAGGAAATGACCCTTCGGTCCTATTTATAAGGCAAAAAGACATGTGTTAGGCGCGACAATCAAGGGGCCATGAAATGGAGTTGTCGCCTCGATTTCCGCAGATATATTAAACAAAGAAGCATAATGGATATCTTCGTTATGATAGGTGACATCACTCCGGTTTACAATAATCAGAGAAGATGACATCATGGCGGTTTACCAATTTATGAGAAGACGTTGAAGATGAAGTTTTTGTTAAAGGATTGACATGAACCCGTTCAAATCAATCTGGGGCCTAATGTTGAGGATATTACTGCTGGGCATAAACCGGCCTATCTGGGCCGGGTCAACTTCATCAGTAGTTCCAGAAGTGATAAAGCCCAAGAAGGCAGATGAGGGCCTAAGGCCCGTAGCCGGTTCAAGACTTGTAGCTGTAAACCGAAAGTTGTATGTAAGCTTGTATTGTAAGTTAGGAATAAGGAGAGACCAACCCGGATACGAATATCGACCGGTGTTGGGACTCTGTGAACCGACGGGTGTCACCCGTGTATATAAGGGGATGACCCGGCGGCGGTTTAAGGACAACAGACAACAACTCGAGACATAGGCGAAGCTTATTTGCTCCCTAGTCATCGAAACCCAATCAATTCCATCACAACTAGACGTAGGCTTTTACCTTCATTGAAGGGGCCGAACTAGTATAAACTCTCTTGCGTCCCTGTGTCCGCTTTAACCCCTTCAAGCTAACCCGTCGCGATGGCTCCACGACTAAGTCCTTTCTCTAGGACATCTGCCATGACAAAACCACGACACTTATAGCTTCTCGACCGTGCGTTGCTTTTCTTCTCGCTCTCTTTTGCGTATGTTAGCCACCATATATGCTTAGTGCTTGCTGCAGCTCCACCTCACTACCTTCTCCTACCCATAAGCTTAAATAGTCTTGATCCCGCGGGTGTGAGATTGCTGAGTCCTTGTGACTCACGAATACTTCGAAACAGTTGAAGGTGCTGAGGATACCAGTGCAAGTGATGCTACCGAACTCAAGTGGGAGTTCGATGAGGATTCGGGCCGTTACTATGTTTCTTTTCCAGATGATCAGTAGAGGAGCCCAGTTGGGACGATCAGGGATCTAGTATTTGGGATTGTCTTCCTTTATTTTGGTCCCATAGTCGGACCTTTGATTGTACTTTGGATGATGTATGAATTATTTATGTATTGTGTGAAGTGGCGATTATAAGCCAACTCTCTATCCCTTTCTTATTTAGTACATGGGATGTGTGAAGATTACCCCTCTTGCGACAAAACTACCATGCGGCTATGCCTCTAAGTCATACCCCGACACGTGGGAGATATTGCCGCATTGTGGGTATTACAAGTTGGCAATCAGAGCCATCCCCGACTTAGGAGCCCCCTGCTTGATCGAATCGCTGACGTTGTTGAGTCTAGGACAAAATGTTTTGAGTCCTAGGATTATATATATCGGAGAGTAGGATTCTTTTTACTTCTCAGTCCCTTCGTCGCTCTGGTGAGGCCTCCTGACGTAGAAGTTTTGACTCTCCTCTCCTCAAATTTCACGATTTTTTTAGGATCACGCGGGTATCTTGGAATCGTTGCAATAGTCTTGTGACAAGAACATTGTTCTTGGTGCCTCCTGGCATTTAGGGGTTGTGGCAGTGTCCCGTGGAGTTGAGCTCTGAGGTGTTGTCGTCACAATTTTATCGTTGCAGTTCTGGAATACCTGAGTTCGCTGACATAGAAAATCTCTTTTATGGAGTTGTTGGTGAGATAACCTCGATGCCACCCAGTACTGGGGGGAGTTCGGGAGTATTGCCATAACTCGTATAACAGATGCTTTTCAAATGTTGAGGTACATGATTTCCGAAGGTTTCTTGGTTATGTGTTGAAGGATGGATACAACTGGATGTAGGAATTGTTAGTTTGGGTGAGATATTATGCTTCCCCTGTATCCCCAACACCTGATTGCATAACCAGAAAGTTTTGGGAGTTTTATAGGTGGGAATTCAAGTAGCTCTAGTATTTCTTCCTGCAGATATTTGGTTTGCGACTGGGTAATCCTTACCACTTATTTGTTCATATCCATACCTTGTTGCTTTATTCGTCTACCTTTATCTAAGTGATTTATCACCTTAATGGACGTGTGATGATTTACTTTGGAATTCATCCGTTCATCCTTGTTCGAATGTTTATTAGAAGACTATATGTTGCAATTTCGATCCATTGTTTCAGCTTGAATTTCTGTCTTTCAACATTCTAAAGGATGTCACCCTCTTCAGGATGGCTCCTCCAGCGCGTTAGAATCTGGACCGCAATGATGAGGATCAGTCGAACCCTCCGCCACCACCTCCACCTCCAGTGGCATGGCAAGCTGTCATGGCAGCCACCAACGCCAACACTCAGATGCTTATGCAACTCTTGCAAGAGCGCAACCAAGGTCAAAGCAACCAAGGAAATCAAGTCCAAGGCAACAATCAGCCTCAGTTTGCTACCCTCAACCAGTTCCTCGCAAACCAGCTGAAGTCTTTCAGCAACTGTGTCGAGGCCACAGACGCCGACGACTGGCTCATGGACATTTGCAAGCATTTTGAATGTTGCAATGTCAGACCTGAGGACTTTGTCAAGTTTGCTTCGTTTCAACTCAAGGACCAAGCTGTTGAGTGGTTTCAACAATACAGAGATTCCAGAGGAGGTCGTGTGATTACCTGGGATGATTTCCGCCGAGACTTCAAAGCTCATCACATCCCACCAAGTGTGGCTGAGAGCAAGTGTGAGGAGTTCTGCAATCTCAAGCAAGGCAACATGTCCGTGTATCAATACAATATCCAGTTTCAGAAACTTGTTCGCTTCGCTAAACAAGACATTCGTGATGAAAAGAGTATGATCTATCAATTCAGAGGTGGCCTTAGAGAGGATCCGCAGTTAGCTCTCGTGCTTCTTGAGCCGACCAAGTTCGATCAATTCTATAACATGGCACTAAAGCAAGAAGTTGCTCAGCTCAAGTGTGAGGCATCTAAGAAGAGAGTCAGTGACGCAGTTCAGTCTTCTTCTTCATCACAAGTGGCAGCTAAGCAACAGAAGTTCTGGTTGCCTCCTCCTCCATTTCGCCAGCCCTACCAGCAGAAGAGCAAAGGTGGCAATGGATCTTCCCACCCACCCAACCCAAGCTATCAGAACAAAGCTTAGTCTCAAACTCCAAGGTCAAGTGCTCCTTATCATCGTCCTCTCTCAGAGGTTACTTGCAACAAGTGTCAGCAGAAAGGGCACTATGCAAACAAGTGCTTCAACCAAAGGCGCCTTCCGCCTCCTCCTCCTGTGAGATCTTCCAGTAATGCAGTGGTCAAGCATAATTCCAAGTTTGCAAAGGTGAACATGATGAATGCAGCTTCGGCAGAGGATTCTTCAGAAGTGATCATGGGTAATCTTCCTGTTAACGACTTTCCTACAAAAGTTCTTTTTGACATAGGTGCATCCCTGTAACGCCCCGAGACCGATGTGCCAGGTGTCGTCCAGTTATTCGCTATTGTTGCCTTGCCATTGCTTGCGTGTCATGCATTGCATATCATGTCATCATGTGCATTTCATTTGCATACATGTTCATCTCATGCATCCGAGCATTTTCCCCGTTGTCCGTTTTGCAATCCGGCGCTCCGTTCTCCTCCGGTGGTCATTTCTACCTTTCTTTCATGTGTGGGGATTAAACTTTTCCGGATTGGACCGAGACTTGCCAAGCGGCCTTGGTTTACTACCGGTAGACCGCCTGTCAAGTTTCGTACCATTTGGACTTCGTTTGATACTCCAACGGTTAACCGAGGGACCGAAAAGGCCTCATGTGTGTTGCAGCCCAACACCCTTCCAAAGTGGCCCAAAACCCACCTAAACCTCCTCCATCATCTCGGTCGTTCGATCACGATCGCGTGGCCGAAAACCGCACCTCATTTGGACTCTCCTAGCTCCCTCTACCTATATATATGTGCTCCCCTCCCGAAATTCGCGGATGAACCATAGCCTTCCCCTTCCTCGCGCCGCCGGACATGTCCGTCCGTGCCGGACGCGTCCGCCGGCCACCTTGCTCCGACGAATCCCGTCGCGCCACATCACCCCAACGCCGCCGCCAGCCTATCCCGAGCCGCCACCTCACCTCCCCTGCGCCCACTTCGCCGCCATCCTCCCGGGGCCCAGATCCGGCCCGCCCCAGGGCCGAACCGGGCCCTCTCTCCGCCGCCGCTCGCCCCAGGCTGCCCGCAGCCGCGCCGCCGCCA
>NC_057797.1:589726936-589734525 GCF_018294505.1 Triticum aestivum
GCCGCCGCCGAAGCCCGGCGCGCCGCCAGCCACCGTTCCCCGCCGCGCCGCCCGCTGCTATGGCCTCCCAGCGCCGCGGTTGCACCAGCTCCGGCCACCGGAGCTCGTCCACGCCTCAGATCCGGCCATCCCCGCCAACTCCAGCCATTCTCCAGCGAGATCCGCCCGGGTGGATGAGATCCACCAGTTCCGACATCCAAACGCCTGTCTCAGATCTGCACCGAGCCGTCCCACACCGCTCCGTTCCGTTGACTTTCTCAGAGAGGTTAAAATTTCACCAAGTCCCCGAGATTTCCATGTTTCATGTGTCCATTTTCATCATGTCGTTACTTTGCATCTGTACCTCCGTTTTGGGCATATAGCATATCAAAATGTTCGCCTCAGAGAGCACATCATTTCATCTCATTGCACCATTTTCATTTGAGTTCATCTTGATGCTCGAAATGCTGTTGGAAGAGAGCTATTTGAGTTAATTGTCAGATCTGCTGCATCAAATAGCTATTTGTCATTTTTGCCATGATTATTGTGTGCATGATATGCCCCTGAGCTCTACATGAGTTTTGTTATATGTTTTTCCATCTTTCCAGAGGTGCAACCCATGTATTTTTGTGATGTGTGTGCTGACTAGCACAAGCTTGCAAAGTAGTGCATTCGTTAATGCTGATTTCAGGGACTTAGCAATTCCACTAAGTCCTTAGACTATTTTGATCAATATGCCATATGTTCATGTTGTTTCCTAGTGATCCGTGCCTCTTTTGAGGATGATCAGTAAGGATGTTTTGTTAATCTTGTAGTGCTATATCCATCTATGTCTGTGTTTGCAATTATGGAGCACCCTAGCTTGAGTCAATCGAGCTCTACTTTTGTCATTTCATGAATCTGGGCAGATTGTCTACTTGTTAGCGATTTTGCCGAGGATGTTGTAGTTGATCCGTGCATGCTATGTTATTGTTCTTGCCATGTCTAGCTTGCATAATATGTATTATTGATGGGTGTATGCTTAGATTGTCATGCCTTGCTCTGTAGTGAGTGCATCGAGCTCGTAAACATGCCTACTTGATATCTGATTTGCATGTTCCAGTTTTTCTCCAAGTCTGTGATCTGATTATGTTTTTGCCATGTTCACATGCTTGCAATTGTATTTTCTGATCCCTTTTGGCTCAAGGTCACTAAGGGACTTTTGTTAAGCTCTTTGAGTAGCGCCATGCCATGCTTTACTTTGCCATGTTCAGGTCCTGTAGCATATAGTTTTCATGCTCCAAAGTGTGCTACCTGATCTGAAATTCCAGACAAGTGTTAATTTCACTAAGTCTGAAATATGTTTACCAATTGCACTTTTGCCATGCTTGTTTGAACCTGTTAGTGGATGAATTGGCCGTAGCTCAGTGTTCCCCTTTTGTTAAGCATCATGAATGGATCCCTGCCATGTATTTTTTTGCCATGATCGAGTGCTGTAGCATGTTTAACTTGTTGCATTTAGATGGCTACTTGTTGTATATCACAGACCGGTGCCATATTTGAATTGCTTGCCATTTCCAAACCGTGACTCCGATTCTGGCGTTCTTTATATTGTTTTCAAGCGATTTCATCTCACCTTTCCAGTGGCACACTTGGATTTCAAAGTTGAGGCCAGGTTCATTCATCTCTTGTCAAATCATGCATATGCATCGCATACCGCATCCCGCATATCATATCATGTTCATGTGTTGGTTGTTTACTATGTTGTGTGCTTCTTTCCGGTGTTTGCTTCTTCGGGTTGATTCCGGTAACGTCGCGTTTGTGAGGACCCATTCGTCTACATTTGTTTGTCTTCTTCATGGACTCGTTCTTCTTCCTTGCGGGATCTCAGGCAAGATGATCATACCCTCGAAATCACTTCTATCTTTGCTTGCTTAGTTGCTCGCTCTTTTGCTATGCCTATGCTGCGATACCTACCACTTGTTTATCATGCCTCCCATATTGTTGAACCAAGCCTCTAACCCACCTTGTCCTAGCAAACCATTGATTGGCTATGTTACCGCTTTGCTTAGCCCCTCTTATAGTGTTGTTTGTTGCAGGTGAAGATTGGAGCTTCTTCCATGTTGGAACAGGGTTATTTGGTTGGGATATCACAATATATCTTATTTAATTAATGCATCTATATACTTGGTAAAGGGTGGAAGGCTTGGCCTTATGCCTGGTGTTTTGTTCCACTCTTGCCGCCCTAGTTTCCGTCATATCGGTGTTATGTTCCCGGATTTTGCGTTCCTTACGCGGTTGGGTTATAATGGGAACCCCTTGACAGTTTGCCTTGAATAAAACTCCAGCAAGGCCCAACCTTGGTTTTACCATTCGCCACCTAGCCTTTTCCCTTGGGAGTCGCACATCCCGAGGGTCATCTTTATTTTAACCCCCCCGGGCCAGTGCTTGTCTAAGTGTTGGTCCAAACTAGAGCCACTTGCGGCGCCACCTCGGGGAAACTTGAGGGATGGTTTTAGCTGTACGTAGTGTTCATCCGGTGTTACCCTGAGAACGACATATGTGCAGCTCCTATCAGGATGTCGGCGCATCGGGCGGTCTTGCTGGACTTGTTTTACCATTGTCGAAATGTCTTGTAACCGGGATTCCGAGTCTGATCGGGTCTTCCCGCTAGAAGGAATATCCTTCGTTGACCGTGAGAGCTTGTCATGGGCTAAGTTGGGACACCCCTGCAGGGATTTGAACTTTCGAAAGCCGTGCCCGCGGTTATGGGCAGATGGAAATTTGTTAATGTCCGGTTGTAGAAAACCTGAAGTTGATCTTAACTAAAATACATCAACCGCGTGTGTTACCGTGATGGTCTCTTTCCGGCGGAGTCCGGGAAGTGAACACGGTGTTGGAGTTATGTTTGACGTAGGTTGTTCTAGGATCACTTCTTGATCATAGTTTCTCGATCGCGCTTTGCCCTCTCTTCTCGCTCTCATTTGCGTATGTTAGCCACCATATATGCTAGTCGCTTGCTACAGCTCCACCTAATACCTTTACCTTACCCATAAGCTTAAATAGTCTTGATCGCGAGGGTGCGAGATTGTTGAGTCCCCATGGCTCACAGATACTTCCAAAACCAGCTTGCAGGTGCCGATGAGTCCATGCAGATGACACAACCAAGCTCTAGGAGGAGCTCGATGAAGATCTTGTCCTTTGTGTTGTTTCGTTCTAGTTGATCAGTAGTGGAGCCCAGTTGGGGTCGATCGGGGGCCTTGTCGCTTTTGGGGTTCTTCTTTTATTTTGGTTCCGTAGTCGGACCTTGATTGTACTTGGATGATGTAATGCTTTATTCATGTACTAGTGTGAAGTGGCGATTGTAAGCCAACTATGTATCTTTTCCCTTATGTATTATATGGGTTGTGTGAAGATTACCTCACTTGCTACATTGCTTTCAATGTGGTTATGCCTCTAAGTCGTGCTTCGACACGTGGGAGATATAGCCGCATCGAGGGTGTTACAATCCCTTAGTTTCATCTCAAGACCATTTGCATCTAAGCATGAGTTGGCTTTCCAAGTTTTGCCTAGACCGTTATTAGTTGTCTCTCCAGGTAAATGCATGAACGCAAACTCCATGGTTCGGGATGTTTCTATCAAGATGGGAAACTATAAATTTCTGTCTTCTCCAATTGTTCTTGGTGACTCGGATATTGATCTAATTCTCGACATGGACTGTCTTCCTAAGCACAAAGCTCAGCTTGATTGTGCTGCCAGGCAGATTCAATTGACACACTCTTCTAAGGATGTGATCATCTATGCCGCTCGTGATGAAACCATTCGACTGTTTTCTCTCAATGAGAGGGGCAAGTTGAATGCCATCTCTAAGATTCCAGTCGTTTGTGAATACCAAGACGTCTTTCCAGAAGAGCTTCCGGGAATGCCTCCTCACCGGCCAGTTGAATTCGTTATCGATCTTGAGCCTGGTACGGAACCTATTTGCAAACGTCCTTACAAGCTTAGACCAGAGGAGTTGAAGGAGTTGAAGAAACAACTTGATGAACAAGAGCGTATGGGTCTGATCAGACTGAGTTCATCTCCGTGGGGTTGTGGTGTCCTTTTTGTCAAGAAGAAGGATGGAACGGAATGACTCTACGTCGACTACCGTCCATTGAACAAGAAGACAATTAAGAACAAGTATCCACTTACCAAAATCAATGAGCTATTCGAGCAATTTAAAGGTTCCAAAGTATTCTCCAAGCTTGACCTCCGTATGGGTTATCATCAGATTCACATTCGTGAACAAGATATTCCCAAGACAACATTCAGAACAAGCTATGGTTCTTATGAATATACTGTCATGTCTTTCGGCCTTGTCAATGCTCCTCCAATGTTTTCTCGCATGATGGACTTCATCTTCAACCCGTACACAAATGATTTCATCCTGGTGTATCTCGATGATATCTTGGTCTTTTCCAAGAATAAGGAGGATCATGCCAAGCATTTGAGATTGGTGCTTGACAAACTCAGAGAGCATCAATTCTATGTGAAGTTTTCCAAGTGTGAGTTCTGGCTTGACGAATTTCTTTACCTTGGTCATATCATCTCCGCCAAAGGCATCGCTGTTAATCCCGAGAAGGTGTCTACAATTGTGAATTGGGAACCTCCTCAGAATGTCAAGCAGCTCCGCAGTTTTCTTGGGCTTGCAAGCTATTGTCGAAGAATCGTTGAGAATTTCTCTAAGATTGCAAAGCCTCTTTCCAACCTCCTCCAGAAGCATGTCAAGTATGTCTGGACGCCTGAATGTGACGTTGCTTTCAACGCCCTGAAAGAGAAGCTGGTCACAGCTCCTGTCTTGACTCCTCCTGATGAATCCAAGCCATTCGAAGTTTTCTGTGATGCCTCCTTACAAGGTCTCGGTGTTGTGTTAATGCAAGAGAAGATAGTTGTGGCTTATACCTCTCGCCAGTTGAGGCCCAATGAAAGGAACTACCCTACTCACGACCTTGAGTTGGCAGTAGTTGTCCATGCATTATTAACGTGGAGACATCTCTTGTTGGGAAGGAAAGTGGACATCTTCACAGATCATAAGAGCCTCAAGTACATCTTCACTCAACCCAACCTCAACCTCAGACAGACTCGATGGGTCGAAATGATTCAAGAATACAATCCGAGTATTGAATATACTCCAGGCAAGGCCAATGTCATTGCAGATGCTTTGAGCAGGAAGGCTTACTGCAACATCTTAATTCTCAAGCCCTTCCAACCGGACCTTTGTGAAGCTTTCCGCAAACTGAACCTCCAAGTTGTTCCTCAAGGCTTTCTTGCCAATCTCCAAGTCTCTCCTACTTTGGAAGATCAATTCGTGAGGCACAACTCCTGGATTCCATGGTGAAGAAGGTGAAACATGGGATTGCCAAGAGCCAACCCAAATACAAGTGCTATCGCATTGATGACAAATATACTCTCTTCTTCGAGGACCGGATTGTGGTTCCTAAAGGTGATCTAAGGAAAGTCATCATGAATGAGGCACACAATTCCCTTCTTTCCATTCATCCTAGAAGTACAAAGATGTACCATGACCTCAAGCAGTCGTATTGGTGGACTCGAATGAAGCGAGAGATTGCTCAATTCGTGACTGAATGTGATGTCTGCAGAAGAGTGAAAGCAGAATACCAATGACCAGCTGGTCTCCTCCGACCTCTTGCTATTCCAGAATGGAAGTTTAACCATATCGAGATGGACTTCGTTACTGGATTTCCCAAGTCCAAGCATGGAAATGATGCTATCTTCGTTGTCATCGACAAGCTTACTAAAGTGGATCATTTCCTTCCAATCAAAGAATCTATCACAGCAGCTCAGCTGGCAGAGCTATACACCTCCAGGATTGTCTCTTTGCATGACATTCTGCAATTGATATCTTCAGATCGTGGAAGCATTTTCACCTCCAAGTTCTGGGACTCCTTCCAGAAGGCCATGGGCACCAACATTCGCTTCAGCACAGCTTTCCATCCTCAAACTAGTGGCCAAGTCGAGCGAGTCAATCAAATCCTTGAAGATATGCTCAGGGCTTGTGTCATTTCCTTCGGTATGAAGTGGGAAGATTGTCTTCCATATGCCGAGTTCTCATACAACAACACCTTCCAAGCGAGTTCGGGCAAGTCTCCTGTGACACTCGGATAATCAAGCTACAGTAATCCACTGCTAATGATGCCCTGTCATCGTTTTACTGTTGGTAAGTCCCACGTTAAATCAAACCCGTTCGAATTCAAATTCATAAATGAGTCAAACAATAAAAGTTTTCGAACTTTAAAACTAAAAATGTTCCAAGTGTGTCGGATATTTCATAAGTAACATGGGTGATGAAACTACACTTCTATAAAATAGTTTAATGCACCAAAGTAATTAAAACATCATTTAAAATAATTAATAAATACTTTTAATTCGATAAATAATTGTAAACTAAGTTAAAATAATGTTGGAACAATTTATCTCAGCGGGTTTTGGTAAGTTACTAATTTAGAATTACGCTTTTTAATATTCCAAAGTCATTTGAGATCTAAACTAAAACAAAATAGTAAATAAAATAAACAAAATTGCAAAATAGAAAACAAAAGAACCCCTCCCTCTCTCCCCTGGGCCAAGTGGCCCAGCTGCCCCCCCCCCAAAGCCAGCCGACCGCCCGAGCAGGCCGGCCCGCTTAACCCCTCCCTCTCCCCTGTTCTCTTCATCCCGCGCCGTGGCCACTACCGATGCCCACCACGGCGACGGGCATCGCCGTGGCGGCCGTCCGCCGGCCACCCCGCCGACCAGCCACCCCTATAAGGTCTCCCCGCGCTGAACCCTAGCGGGTTCCCCTTCCACCCCCACTCCCTCTTTCCCCCTCGCTCTCACCCACCCGAGCGGCGCCATGAATGGCCACAGCTGAAACGCGCGGCCACCGCCTCCCTCTCACCGCCTCGCCGTGCTGGATCGTTTCGCCTCCGTCCGCTACCCCTCCACGCGCCACTGGACGGAGCCGGGAGCACCTACTACGAGCGCTACGAGCTCACGTCCGCCTCTCGGACGCCGTCGTTTGCCGCCCCGATTCGCCGCCTCCAGCCCACCCCAAGCCCACTTTTGCACATCTACAGGACCACTTTAAGCTGCAGCGTCGATCCCCCCTTTCCCCGCTCTCCCTTCGTACTATAGATGCCGCCCCATCTTGCCCGAACGCGCCATCGTGGAGCACGTCGCCGTTCCGCGACCAAAAGGTCGGGCCCTGCTTCTCCACTTGCTCGCCGCATTGCGTAGAGCCTCCCCATCCGCTTCATTTGATCACTAGCACGCCGTAGCGCCAAACCCGAGAACCGCCCGAGAGCCCCTCCGCCGCGACTTTGCCCCGCAGCTCCCTGCTCCGGTCGACCAGCACCACCCGCCCTAGCCTATGCCCAGGGCTACGCCTTCCCAGTGCCCCTCTACCCCCTATGGTCACCGGCCCACACCCACACACGCGCTCACTGCGTCAGACCCGCACCCTGGCTGCCCCGTCCTTGTTGTGGCCTCCCCCGCGGCCTGCTGCTTTCCGGCCACCGCCACGCCCGTCGCACTCGCCGCTCGCCCCGCACGCCCACGCCCCTGCTCCCCCCGCCCGCGCCTCTGCCGCCCGC